>NW_027650368.1:12500-96779 GCF_965287045.1 Carcharhinus amblyrhynchos
CTCCCACCTCCTCTAACCTAAAAAAGAGAGAGAGGGGCTTGGAGTGAGAACAGATAAGTTGGTTTTTGTGATCTGTAAGGGCTTTGGCTCACAGGGTGTGGCAATGTAAGTTTATAAGTTCCTATTACTTTTTTCTCTGTATTTCTAAAAAGGGCAAGTATGGGTGTGAGGCAAGTGTGTGGTTACCAATGTAATATGTGGGAGGTCCTGGAAGCTTCTGGTCTCCCAGACATCCATATCTGTGCTCGGTGTGTGGAGCTGCAGTCCCTAAGGGACCAGGTTAAGGAACTGGAACTGCAGCTCGAGGACCTTCATCTCATTAGAGAGAACGAGGAGGTAATTGCCAGGAGCTACCGGCAAGTGGTCACACCGGGGCAACGGGAAGAAGGCAAGTGGGTAACCCGGCTAATTTATAACTCTCCAGTGTCCTAACTGAGCCTCCACGTCTCAACTTTACATAAGCCTCCTTGTTCCTCTTCACCAGAGATTCGACTTCCTTAGTACGCCACGGTTCCCTCGCTCGACCGCTTCCTCCCTGCCTGACAGGTACATATTTACCGAGAACTCGCAGTAGCTGCTCCTTGAATAAGCTCCACATTTCAGATGTTCCCAGCCCCTGCAATTTCCTACTCCACCTTATGTATCCTAAATCTCACCTAATAGCCTCATAATTACCTTCCCCCAGCTATAACTTCTGCCCTTCGGTATACGCCTATCCCTTTCCATCACTAAGGTAAACGTAACCAAACTGTGGTCACTATCACCAAAGTGCTCACCTACCTCCAAGTCTAACACCTGGTCTGGTTCATTACCCAGTACCGAATCCAATGTAGCTTCACCTCTTGTTGGCCTATCTACATACTGTGTCACGAAACCTTTCCTCGACATCTCTGCAACTTTTTGGAGGCCTATAAGCAATTCCCAGCAGGGTGACCTCTCCTTTCCTGTTTCTAATCTCAGCCTCTACTACCTCAGTAGACAGGTCCACATCAAACGTCCTTTCTGCCACCGTAATACAGTCCTTGACCGACAATGCTACGCCTCCCCCTCTTCTACCATCTTCTCTACTCTGACTGAAACATCTGAACCCCGGAACCTGCAACAACCATTCCTGTCCCAGGCACCGATTCAGGCTGCAAGTTCATCCACCTTTATTGCGTATGCTCCTCGCATTAAAGTATACACGCTTCAAACCACCCTCCCGCCTGCCGATACACTGCTGTGACCTAGAAACCTTATCCGTGACCTTCCTACTCTCAACCTCCTGTACGCTGGAGCTACAATTCAGGTTCCCACCCCCCTCTGAATCAGTTTAAACCCCCCTGAATAGCATTGGCAAATTTTCCCCCCAAGGTATTAGTTCCCCTCTGGTTCTGGTGCAGACCATCCCTCTTGTAGAGGTCCCACCTACCCCAGAATGAGCCCCGATTGTCCAAGTATCTGAACCCTTCCCTCCTGCACCATCCCTTTAGCCACGACTTCAAATGTTCTCTCTCTATTCTTCTCCATGCTATCCCGAGGCACAGGTAACAAACCAGAGATAACCACTCTGTTTTAGCTCTAAGCTTCCACCCTAACTCCCTGAAATTCTGTTTTATATCCCCGTCCCTTTTCCTACCTATGTCGTGGGTGCCTACGTTGGTGAGGTATGAAAATCTTGTTTTTTTGGGGGTCTTTAATTAGATGTAAATTTATTCAAGTGATTGGAAATCAGGTTTTCACAGCTTCCAACTTGTATCTGTGTCAGATCGTCAAGAAAATCAGAAGGCCGTCACTCAAATAGAATTCTATCTTTAATCTGAAGGAAAATCTCCTCTACAGTCACTCGCATCACTGCAATCCCAAGTAACATGATATAAATATCGGTGACATTTGAGAAAGAAAAAATGTATAAATATATGGTGTTTTTCATGTCCAAGCATCACAAAGTGGATAAAACCAGTATAGTTTTTCTTGATTATACAAACATATTATCGTAGAATCATAGCAACAAAGGACCACCGGGTGGAGTTTTCTCAATTCTCAGCCAAGATGGTTTAAGCTCCTAAGGGATAATCTCTGTTTCCTCTGAAGCCGGCCACTGTGCGCTTTACTTTGAAGACACTACCGATCTGGCCAGTCAGATACAGGCAGGACACGTATTTGCAGAATGGATAGAGCAGGAGAGAATGCAAGAGAGACCTCAAATTATCTTCTCGTTGTTACCCACTCATTATCTATCTGATTCCAACCATACTGCAGTTTCTTCTCTAATTGAAATAGTTAGTTTGCTATCATGTGATTAACTGCCCAATTACTGAATATGGTCACAGAAGCTGAGGAAGGTTCATTCGAGGTGCATTGTTTATAATGACTGAATTAAATGGTCTGTGAAGCCCTCTTCTCAGCCAGGGTCCATTGTCCAAAGTGATTGAGTTTAATAGCACAGTCCACACCCACCTGGACAAACACATTGGCCAGAGTTGTCCCATCCCGCCTGCTGCTGGAATTTTAGCGGGTGGGTTGCAGCGAATGTGAAACCCCGTTGACGGTCGGGTGGGAATTTCAGGTTTTTAAACCGGTGCGGTCGGAGAAGTCCGCCCATTGTATCTGGATGTCTGTGAATAGTTCAGGGGATAGACCACTCTTGAATAAATCAATTTTCTGGGTGGGCTACTTTCAGACAGCGTAATTCCTTTCTAATGGTTTTGTCATTTTGCAAGGTGAAGTCGTGTAAATATTTCGCTATTTGCTGAAAAGCAAATTGATGGAAATATAGTTGGCTAGATTGGATTTGTCCTGCCTTTTATGGACAAGAGATACCCAGGCAAAGTATGACATTCGTGCCAGCGTTGTAGCTATACTAGAACAGCTCATCTCGGAGCAGTTAGTTCCAGACCGCAAGTCTTCAGTACTACTATTGAGATTTTGTCAGTGCCTTCAGCAGGTAGGTGGTAGTCAGCAGGAGGTTTCCTACTCCACGTTTGACATGAAACCACAAAACTTAATGGGATCCGGAGTCAATATTCAGGACTCCCGTGGTCATTCCTGAGTGCATAACAATGTACCGTCAACTCTGATGGATCTGTCCTGCTAGTGGGGCTGGACGTACCCAGGTACGGTGATACAGCAGTCCGGGACATTGGTTGTAATCTGTAAATAAGCCATGCACGTTGACAAAAATGAGAGTGTACACTGGCTGGATTACATGTTCAAATTCTTGAGTTAGGTTTGAACCATTAACGTTCTGACAATGTGGTAAGGTTTCAACTATGGAGTCAAACTGTAAGCTATAGCATGCTTTACTATGTTAAAGATACTAAGTGCAAATAGGTGTTGCTGTAAATGGAACGTGCCATTTTTGAATCTATCGATCAGAAGATTGTTTACAATATTCAATTATGAAGGTCACAAAAGGTCTCAATGCACCCAGAGATCACCCTGCCTCCATCTGCTGGTGATGCCATCTCAATGCACCCAGAGATCACCCTGCCTCCATCTGCTGGTGATGCTGTCTCAATGCACCCAGAGCCCACCCTGCCTCCATCTGCTGGTGATGCCGTGTCAATGCACCCAGAGATCACCCTGCCTCCATCTGCTGGTGATGCCGTGTCAATGCACCCAGAGATCACCCTGCCTCCATCTGCTGGTGATGCTGTCTCAATGCACCCAGAGATCACCCTGCCTCCATCTGCTGGTGATGCTGTCTCAATGCACCCAGAGATCACCCTGCCTCCATCTGCTGGTGATGCCGTCTCAATGCACCCAGAGATCACCCTGCCTCCATCTGCTGGTGATGCCGTCTCAATGCACCCAGAGATCACCCTGCCTCCATCTGCTGGTGATGCTGTCTCAATGCACCCAGAGATCACCCTGCCTCCATCTGCTGGTGATGCTGTCTCAATGCACCCAGAGATCACCCTGCCTCCATCTGCTGGTGATGCCGTCTCAATGCACCCAGAGCCCACCCTGCCTCCATCTGCTGGTGATGCCGTGTCAATGCACCCAGAGATCATCCTGCCTCCATCTGCTGGTGATGCCATCTCAGTGCACCCAGAGATCACCCTGCCTCCATCTGCTGGTGATGCTGTCTCAATGCACCCAGAGCCCACCCTGCCTCCATCTGCTGGTGATGCCGTCTCAATGCACCCAGAGACCACCCTGCCTCCATCTGCTGGTGATGCTGTCTCAATGCACCCAGAGATCACCCTGCCTCCATCTGCTGGTGATGCTGTCTCAATGCACCCAGAGATCACCCTGCCTCCATCTGCTGGTGATGCTGTCTCAATGCACCCAGAGCCCACCCTGCCTCCATCTGCTGGTGATGCCGTCTCAATACACCCAGAGATCACCCTGCCTCCATCTGTGTGAAATACAGAGAGACAGAGAGAGACACACAGATACAGAGATATATACAGAGAGACAGAGACAGACACATATAGCAATACAGAGACAGAGAGAGAAACACACAGATAGTGAGATATATACAGAGAGACAGAGAGGGGGAGAGAGAGAGAGAGAGAGAGACAGATACAGATAGAGACAGAGAGATGTACAAGTAAGAAAGATGAAATAGAGAGACACACACATAAATACAAGAATCGAGAAATTCAAAAAGAGACATGGAATTAGGCAAAGTCAGATCTAGCTTTGCATTCAGTGTTTATTTAAAAATTCAGAGTATTTTACAGGAAAATTGATTTTAAAGTTAACAAAAGTACATCTGTCCTTTTCAGCTTCACACTGAGATCAGAACCCATGCGATCTGAGCTGCCCGGTATCTGTACAACTGTAACAGAGACCAGAAAGAGAAAAAACAGAGGTCAACATCACGGGAAATGAACAATTGTGAATAAGGTACAAGAAAAGTTCTTTATTTATACATGAAACTTAAACTCCAAGAAAACTATTAACTACAATTGCATTACAACAAAAATCCCCTTATACATTTCACACTGAAAACTGCAATCCTGTCCACGATTGTCTCAGTTCCAGATTCAGAATGACAAACAGAGACAATTTGACTGTTACAGTCACCGAGAGCAGATATTGTGTTTGTGTCACTCAGAGATCTTCATAATCAGCTGAGGGAAATCTACAGCGTCCAAAATTCAACCCATCACTTGATCTGTAAAAGAGAGATACACCAATGATCAGATATTTATGATGTGGGACATTAGAGTTTTTAATCAGTGAAACATTGAGAGATTTTTCAAATCCCTTCTGTCAGTTTAATAACCCAGTCTGACAGCAGTTCCATTTCACACTCTCTGCTCAGTCCTGTGTTGGGGGCGGGGGGGGGTTAGTGTGGGATCAGTGTTTGCTTTTCTCAAACTGCAGTGAGATCCCCAACAAGGGTAACAGACGTTTAAAAACTTAAACATTACAAAACTAAACCAGACAGAGAGTGATTGGGCCTCCTGCCTTCAGTACAGCGATCTTCGCTCCGGAGATTGTGGGTTCAGCTCAGAGCTGAAAATACTAGGCCCTTAGCATCAAAACTCACAGACACACAGAGAGAAAAACACAGAGAGACAGAGACACAGAGAAACACAGAGACACACAGAGAGAAAAACACAGAGAGACAGAGAAACACAGAGACAAGAAACACACAGACACACAGAGAGAAAACACAGAGAGAAAAACACTGAGAGACAGAGACACAGAGAAACACAGAGACAAGAGACACAGAGAGAAAAACACTGAGAGACAGAGACACAGAGAAACACAGAGATAAGAGACACACAGAGATAGAAACCAAGAGAGACACAGATACACAGAGGGGATACAGACAGACAGATATGGATACAGAGAAATAGAGAGATAGAGAGGCAGAGCGATAGAGACAGAGAGACACAGATACATAGAGATAGAGAGTCATAGATACGGAGAAATACAGAGACACAGAGAGACACACAGATACAGACAAGGAAACAGAAAGAGACACAGATACAGAGAAATACAGAGACAGAGAGATACACAGATACAGACAAAGAGACAGAAAGAGACACAGATACAGAGACACAGAGATACACAGATACAGACAAGGAAACAGAAAGAGACACAGATACAGAGAAATACAGAGACACAGAGAGATGCACAGATACAGACAAGGAGATAGAAAGAGACACAGATACAGAGAAATACAGAGACACAGAGAGACACATAGATACAGGCAAGGAGACAGAAAGAGACACAGATACAGAGAAATACAGAGACACAGAGATACACAGATACAGACAAGGAAACAAAGAGAAACAGATACAGAGAAATACAGAGGCAGAGACACACAGATATGTAGAGAGATATTTAGAGAGACACGCACACAAATTCATACTAACAGAGATATAGAGAAAGAGAGATGGAGTTAGACAAAGTCAGAATTAGTTAATTTTGCATTCAATGTTTATTTAAAAATTCAGAGAATATTTCACAGGAAAATTGATTTTAAAGTTAACAAAAGTGAATCTGATCTTTGAGTTCACACTGAGATCAGAACCCATGCGACCTGAGCTGCCCGGTATCTGTACAACTGTAACAGAGACCACAAAGAGAAGCAACAGGAGCTCAACATCACGGGAAATGAACAATTGTGAATAAGGAACAAGAAAAGTTCTTTATTTATACATGAAATTTAAACTATAAGAAAACTATTAACTACAATTAATAGACACTCTGTTATTACAATCTGGGCCTTGTATCAGTAACCTCTGCCCTGAACCTTTCCCATTATTACAATCTGGGCCTTGTATCAGGAAATACTGCCATAAAACTTTCTTGGTTATGACAATCAGGGCCTTGTATCAGTAATCTTTGTTGTAAACCTCTCTCAGTTATGACAATCTGGGCCTTGTATCAGTAATCTCTATCCTAACCTCTCAGTTATTACAATCTTGGCCTTGTATCAGTAACCTCTGTCCTAAACCTTTCCCATTATTACAACCTGGGCTTTGTATCAGTAATCTTTGCCCTAAACCTCACTCAGTTATGACAATCTGTGCCTTGTATCAGTAACCTCTGCCGTAAATCTCTCGCAGTTATTATAATCTGGGCCTTGTATCAGTAATCTCTGCCCTAAACCTCTCTCAGTTAATACAATCTGGGCCTTGTATCAGTAATCTCTGCCCTAAACCTCTCTCAGTTAATACAATCTGGGCCTTGTATCAGTAATCTCTGCCCTAAACCTCTCTCAGTTAATACAATCTGGGCCTTGTAGCAGTAATCTCTGTCCTCAACCTCTCTCAGTTATTACAATCTGGGCCTTGTATCAGTAATCTGTGCTCTAAACCTCTCTCAGTTATTACAATCTGGGCCTTGTATCAGTAATCTCTGCCCTAAACCTCTCTCAGTTATTACAATCTGGGCCTTGTATCAGTAATCTGTGCCCTAAACCTCTCTCAGTTATTACAATCTTGGCCTTGTATCAGTAATCTGTGCCCTAAACCTCTCTCAGTTATTACAATCTGGGCCTTGTAGCAGTAATCTGTGCTCTAAACCTCTCTCAGTTATTACAATCTGGGCCTTGTATCAGTAATCTCTGCCCTAAACCTCTCTCAGTTATTACAATCTGGGCCTTGTATCAGTAATCTCTGCCCTAAACCTCTCTCAGTTATTACAATCTGGGCCTTGTATCAGTAATCTGTGCCCTAAACCTCTCTGTTATTACAATCTGGGCCTTGTATCAGTAATCTCTGCCCTAAACCTCTCTCAGTTATTACAATCTGGGCCTTGTATCAGTAATCTGTGCCCTAAACCTCTCTCAGTTATTACAATCTGGGCCTTGTAGCAGTAATCTCTGCCCTAAACCTCTCTCAGTTATTACAATCTGGGCCTTGTATCAGTAATCTCTGCCCTAAACCTCTCTCAGTTATTACAATCTGGGCCTTGTATCAGTAATCTCTGCCCTAAACCTCTCTCAGTTATTACAATCTGGGCCTTGTATCAGTAATCTCTGTCCTAAACCTCTCTCAGTTATTACAATCTGGGCCTTGTATCAGGAATCTGTGCCCTAAACCTCTCTCAGTTATTACAATCTGGGCCTTGTATCAGTAATCTCTGCCCTAAACCTCTCTCAGTTATTACAATCTGGGCTTTGTATCAGGAATCTGAACACAGGGATGTGGTTTCCTCTGGTATCTCAATCTGTGAACGATGACGGAGCCTCCACAGCCCTCCGGGATAGAGAATTCCAAAGATTTCCCATCCCGGAATTCTGGGAAAGTTGGGGAGATGGATTGGAAACTGGTTTAGGGTTTGGACACTGAGGGTGGGTGGTAGAAAGCTGTTTGAGTGACTGGAGGCCTGTGTCCAGTTGTGGGGTCCCACAAGGCTCAGTGCTGGGGGGGTTTATTATTGTTCTATATCAATGTTACAGAGGATAATCTGGGGGCAATGATCAGCAAGGTGTCCAGATGAGACCAAGATTGGTGGGATGGTTAATCGGGGAGAAGGTTGGAAGTTACAGGGAGATAGAACTGGGTTGGGTCAGATAGGCAGAGCAGATGGGATTTAACCCTGATAAGTGGGAGCTGATGCCACTTGGAAGAAGTAACAAGGTGAGGGAGTATTTAATGAGTGGCGGGACACTGGGAAGCTCAGAGGAACATACGGATCTCGGGAAATGATTCCCAGATCCCTGAAGGCAGCAGAGTAGGTGAATCAGGGGGTAAAGAAGGCAGATGAAACACTTGCCTTTATCAGTCATGGTGTAGAGAATAAGAGTAAAGAGTTCAGGTTGGAGTTATACAGAGCGATGGGGAGGCTGGAACACTGTGTGCAGCTCTGCTCACCTCACTATAGGAAGGATGTGAGTGCACTAGAGGGGGTACAGAGGAGATTCAACAGGACGTTACCTGGGGTGGAGGGTCTGAGCGATAAGGACAGACCGGATAGGCTTAGACTGTTTTCACTGGGGCAGAGAAGGCTGAGGGGGGACAGGATGGAGGGGGAGAAGATTATGGGGACAGAGTGAAGAGGGAGCAGTCGTTCCCCTGGGTTGAGGGGGGGGGGTCAGTCACGAGGGGACAGGGTTTTAGTCGGAGCGAGTCGGAGGGGAGTTGTGAGGAACGTTCACTCAGAGGGTGGGGAGAATCGGGGACACGCTGCCTGGGAAGGGAATGGAGGCTGGAAACCTTCCAATCTTTCAAAAACATTTGGATGAGCGCTCAAAACATCCCGACATTCCCAGATACGGGACAAGAGATGGAAAACTGGGCTAGCACAGCTTTAGTGGGAGTTCCTGTTGGTGCAGAGTCGATGGGCCAAAGGGCCTGTTCTTCACTGTGTGACTCTATGACTCTGAGGGAAGAAATTCCTCCTCATCTCAGTCCTAAACATCCTACCCCCTCCCCTTACTCTGAGACAGTGCTGGGGTCGCTGTCTGTGTGAAGCTCGCACATTCTCCCCGTGTCTGCGTGGGTTTCCTCCGGTTTACTCTCACAGTTTGAAAGGTGGATCAGCTGTGCTAAATTCTCCCTCAGTGTAACCCAATCAGGTCCCAGAGCTTGGTGACTACAGGCTTTTCACAGTAACTTCATTGCAGTGTTAATATAACTCTACTTCTGACACTAATGAATCCATTTTCAAACCTGATACTAGATTCCCCCATGTTGGCCTTGTTCTGTCAGGGTTCATGTGGACGTTTAAAGATTAGTCAATAATTCTTTAAGGACAGATTAAAGAAATTCTCGTTTCCTCCCACAGTACAAAGAAGTGCAGGTTAGGTTGATTGGCCTTTTGTCTGTGCAGTGTGCAAGAAACCAAACCTTTCACTGCATCCCAGTACATGGGATAGGACAGCACGGGGACACGATGGTTAGCGTTGCCGCCTCACAGCACCAGGGACCCGGGTTCAATTCTCGGCTTGGGAATGGAGTTTGCACATTCTCCCCATGTCTGCGTGGGTTTCTTCCTGGTTTCCTTCCACAGTCCAAAGATGTGCAGACCAGGTGGAGTCTGAGACACAGCAGAAGCAGGGTAAAGATTTGAAAATGGAGGACTTCTAACAGACTTTTAAGAGACAGGGTTTAAAAATGTAAAGATTACAAAACCAGACAGAGTGATGAGGCCTCACACCTTCAATGTTGATCTTCCCTCAGAATCAGAGAGATTGTGGGTTCAGCACAGAGCCTAAAATACTAGGCCCTTAGCATCGAGACACAGAGACAGAGACAGATATAGAGAAATGCAAAGACACAAACACACACAGATACCAGAGAGGTATCGACACAGAGACAGAGAGAGAAACACAGAGAAAGATACACAGAGAGACAGAGAGAGACACAAATAGAGAGAAATACAGAGACAGAGGGAGAGACACACAGATACACAGAGAGATATATACAGAGAGACAGAGAGAGACACAAATAGAGAGAAATACAGAGACAGAGAGAGACACACAGATAAACAGTGATATACTGAGAGACAGAGAGAGACACAAATAGAGAGAAATACAGAGACAGAGAGAGACACACAGATAAACAGAGATATACAGACAAAGAGAGATACAGATAAATAGAGGCAGAGAGATGTACAAAACCACATAAAGATATAGATAGAGAGACACACACATAAATACACTAATCAAGAAATACAAAAAGAGAGACAGAATTAGGCAAAGTCAGGTCTAGTTTTGCATTCAATGTATATTTAAAAATTCAGAGAGTATTTTACAGGGAAATTGATTTTAAAGTTAACAAAAGTACATATATCCTTTTCAGCTTCACACTGCGATCAGAACCCATGTGATCTGAGCTGCCCGGTATCTGTACAACTGTAACAGAGACCAGAAAGAGAAAAAAACAGCTCAACGTCACGGGAAATGAACAATTGTAAATAAGGAACAAGAAAAGTTCTTTATTTATACATGAAACTTAAACTCCAAGAAAACTATTAACTACAATTACATTACAACAAAAATCACCGTATACATTTCACACTGAAAACTGCAATCCTGTCCACGATTGTCTCAGTTCCAGATTCAGAATGATAAACAGAGACAATTTGACTGTTACAGTCACCGAGAGCAGATATTGTGTTTGCGTCACTCAGAGATCTTCATAATCAGCTGAGGGAAATCTACAGCGTCCAAAATTCAACCCATCACTTGATCTGTAAAAGAGAGATACACCAATCAAGTAGATAAGGTTGTTAAGAAGGCATACAGTGTCTTGGCGTTTATTGGTAGGGGGATTGAATTTAGGAGTCGTAGCGTTATGTTGCAACTGTACACAACTCTGGTGCGGCCGCACTTGGAGTATTGTGTGCAGTTCTGGTCCCCACATTACAGGAAGGATGTGGAGGCTTTGGAGAGGGTGCAGAGGAGGTTTACCAGGATGTTGCCTGGTATGGAGGGGAGATCCTATGAGGAGAGGCTGAGGGATTTGGGGTTGTTTTTGCTGGAAAGAAGGCGGCTAAGAGGGTATCTTATTGAAACATATAAGATGATTAGAGGTTTTGATAGGGTGGATAGTGATAGCCTTTTTCCTCTGATGGAAAAATCTAACACGAGGGGGCACGGCTTTAAACTAAGGGGGGGTAGTTATAGGACAGATGTCAGGGGTAGGTTCTTTACCCAGAGGGTGGTGAGGGATTGGAATGCCCTGCCTGCTGCAGTCGTAAATGCGCCTAGTTTGGGGGCGTTTAAGAGGTCTGTGGACAGGTTTATGGACGAAAAGGGATTGGTTTAGGTTAGTGGGTCATTGTTGTTGTTTTTTTTTAACTGGTCGGCGCAACATCGTGGGCCGAAGGGCCTGTTCTGCGCTGTAATGTTCTATGTTCAATGATCAGATATTTATGATGTGGGACATTAAGAGTTTTTAATTGGTAAAACATTGAGAGATTTTTCAAATCCCTTCTGTCAGTTTAATAACCCAGTCTGACAGCAGTTCCATTTCACACTCTCTGATCAGTCCTGTGTTGGGGGGGGGTTTAGTGTGGGATCAGTGTTTGCTTTTCCCAAACCGCAGTGAGACTCCCAACAAGGGCAAGAGGTTTCAGTGTTTAAAAATGTAAAGATTACAAAACTAAACCAGACAGAGAGTGATTGGGCCTCCTGCCTTCAATACAGCGATCTTCGCTCCGGAGATTGTGGGTTCAGCTCAGAGCTGAAAATACTAGGCCCTTAGCATCAAAACGCACAGACACACAGAGAGACAGAGACACAGAGAAACACAGAGACAAGAGACACACAGACACACAGAGAGAAAAACACAGAGAGACAGAGACACAGAGACAAGAGATACACAGAGAGAAAAACACAGGGAGACAGAGACGCAGAGAAACACAGAGACATACAGAGAGAAAAACACAGAGACAGAGACACAGAGAAACACAGAGACAAGAGACACGCAGAGAGATAGAAACCAAGAGAGACACGGATACACAGATATGGATACAGAGAAATAGAGAGATAGAGAGGCAGAGCGATAGAGACAGAGAGACACAGATACATAGAGGTAGAGAGTCATAGATACAGAGAAATACAGAGACACACAGATACAGACAAGGAAACAGAAAGAGACACAGATACTGAGAAATAGAGAGACACTGGGAGACACACAGATACAGACAAGGAAACAGAAAGAGACACAGATACTGAGAAATAGAGAGACAGAGAGATACACAGATACAGACAAAGAGACAGAAAGAGACACAGACACAGAGAAATACAGAGACACAGAGAGACACACAGATACAGACAAGGAAACAGAAAGAGATACAGATACAGAGAAATACAGAGACACAGAGAGGTACACAGATACAGACAAGGAAACACAGAGACACAGATGCAGAAAAATAGAGAGACACAGAGAGACACGCAGATACAGACAAGGAAATTGAAGATCCTCAGTTATGGACAGGTTAAAGAGTGAGAAACTCTTCCCTCTCAAGAGATGGTGATGAACTAGAGGGCCCAGATTGGAAATGATGGGGAAGTGAAATGTGGAAAATCACTTCACCGAGAGGGTGTTTGGAATCTGGAACAATCTTCCTGAAAGCCTGTTCCGATATTCAATAAGATCCTGGCTGATCTGTGATCGAAACTCTCTTTCTCTTTACCCCTTTGGACTAAGGGAAATCTATCAAACCCCAGATTGAAAATAATAACAAGTGTCTGAGTATCAATAGCCATTTGCAGAAGATTGTTTCAAACTAACCCCACACCACATCTGGCAATGTTTTCATTCCTACAATTCTCAAATTCCAAACTGAGGCTAACCCCCAAATATTCCCAAATCCTGGAATCCCCAACCAGCAGGAAAAAACTTGTTCTTTATCAGCCTCTCCCTTTCCCTCATTGTTTTCAATGTTTGATTCAATCAGCCCCCAACTTCAATTCCAGCGGTTAGGAATAATGTTTAATCTGCACCCTTCCTCAAATGTTCCCAACACAAATCCTGGAATGGGCTAAATCCAGAGTCAAATTCCCTCTGCTCTGTCCAAGGAATGTTTCAGCATAGATTTTTATTTTAGAAAAACAGGAATCAAATAGTTCAGCATCCCAGTGTGGCCTGGGGTTTATTTCACATTCAAACATGAAGTTGAAGCTTGGAATACTGTCTGTGGCAGCGTTTGTGGATTCAGTTGTTCTCCTGCTTTTTCACTTGTCTGAAGGCTTTGAATTGTAGACAGTGTTTAATCATTCCTGTCTCTCAGCACATGGAACTGGGGAATCTTCAAAGCCGACAGTCTCATGTAATTAACATCAAACTGCATCTTTATTCATCCATCCATTTCCTATCTCTGAATAAATCCCACACATTTCCAGAATGCAGGAAGCTCTCAATGGAAACTGCTTCCAATGATTCCCCAATACAATTGTTCACACTTGCCTGGAAACTACATCCCACTGACATTCCCCAAAGCAGCCACAGAAAAGGGACTGGTTATTTTAAACATTGAACCTGAACTCACTGAGTTTACAATTCACTCACATTGTACAGAAATGTGGATCCTGTTTTGATGAGAGTGATCAGATTAACTCTGGAACATGAAGGCAGCCTCCGGACTGAGATGAACCACATTTCCAACAGTTCCACTATATCAGAGACATTGCTGTGTGTATTGTGTGAATCCAGCTGTGAAATATCGGGACATTTGGAGCTTCCACGGTTTCTGTCTTTTCATCATTTATTAAAGTATGTTGTTCTATCCCTTTTCAATCTAAGTTGTGTCAATTTACATGTCCCTGCTCTGAAACATCACCACCAGTTTTGTCCATTTACTAAACATGAAAAACTCTTTGCAATTTGATATTTCCAGCTACACTGCTTACAATGCTGTCTCATTTTTTGTGTCTATGGCAAACCAGGATGTGAAGCATTCAGTCACATTAACAGGTCAATAAATACATCCAAACTACCTGTATATTTCTCTGTGTGTGTTTACCATGATCTGTTTGAGTGGGGGAGCAGGCTCAATGGGGCATTTGGCCTGAAACTGCACATAATTGAGATTTAAACACTCATACATGCTGACACACACACACACACATGCACAGACACACACTTATTGACAGAAACAGATGCACAGATGCACACACACAGACACAAACACAGATGCATAAACACACACACTCATTGACACAGACAGATGCACACACACACACTGACACAGAGACAGATACACACACACACACACACATTGACACAGAGACAGATGCGCACACACACTCATTGACACAGAGACAGATACACACACATACATACTCATTGACACAGACAGATGCACACACACACACACACACACACACACTCATTGACACAGAGACAGATGCACACACACACACACACACAGACACAAACACAGAGGCACTCACATAGAGACAGAGAGACACACACATATTCACAGAGACACAGACACAGATACACACACACACCCAGACACAGAGAGACAGACATACACACACACACATTCACTCACAGACACAGAGACACACACACACTCACAGGCACACAGAAACACATGTTGACATACACACACACATACAGAAACACACAACCACTCACAGACACATAAGCTCACACACAGGGAGACACACAATCTCTCTCACACACACACACACAGGGAGACACACAAGCTCACACACACACACACAGAAATACGTGCAGACACTTAGAATCTCCCCCTCACACACACAGAAACACAGAAACATAACCACACCGACACTCTCACACACTCATTCCTATTTCTGTTTTACTCCTCACTGCCCCCAGCTATAACGTATTGGGATCTGAGCTTGAAATGCTGGAACTGATCCTGGAGGAATGAGTGGGCTCTAATAGACACCCAGAGGGTCACTTGTGTGTGAATCATAGAATGGGGACAGCACAGGAGGCCATTCAGCCCGTCAATCCAGGATGGAGAGCCTGCAAGAGCAGTTTGACTATTCCCAGTCCCCGTAACCCTGTCAATATTTTCCCCTCAGCTTCCCATTCAATCTCTTCCTGATGGAATCTCCTTCCCCCTCCGGCTCAGACACAACATTCCAGATCCCAGCATTTCCCCATCACACAATCCCAGATTCCCACAGTGCAGGAGAGACCCCTCGGCCCATCGAGTCTGTACTGACCCGTCAGAACCACCTAACATCCCCACCCAACCCCATTCCCCAGCACTTGGCCCACAGCCCTGAATGTGATGATGGGCCCAGTGATCATCCAGGGACTTTTTAAAGGGTGTGAGACAACTTGCCTCTACCCCCCCCTCCCAGGCAACACATTCCAGACCCTCCCCACCCTCTGGGTAAAACAGTTCTTCCTCACATCCCCCCTCAACCTCCTATCCCTCACCTTGAACCTGTGTCCCCCTCATCACTGACCCTTCAACTAAGGGGATCAGCTGCTCCCGATCCACACTGTTCATGTCTCTCACGGTTATTACAATCTGGGCCTTGTATCAGTAATCTCTGCCCTAAACCTCTCTCAGTTATTACAATCTGGGCCTTGTATCAGTAATCTCTGTCCTAAACCTCTCTCAGTTATTACAGTCTGTGTCTTGTATCAGTAATCTCTGCCCTAAACCTCTCTCAGTTATTACAATCTGGGCCTTGTATCAGTAATCTCTGCCCTCAACCTCTCTCAGTTATTACAATCTGGGCCTTGTATCAGTAATCTCTGCCCTCAACCTCTCTCAGTTATTACAATCTGGGATAGTATCAGTAATCTCTACCCTAAACCTCTCTCAGTTATTACAATCTGGGCTTTGTATCAGTAATCTCTGCCCTAAACCTCTCTCAGTTATTACAATCTGGGCCTTGAGAGTAACAGAGAGAGAGCGCGAGAGAGAGACAGGATAGAGAGAGAGAGAGACAAAGAGACAGGCAGAGAGAGAGACAGGATAGAGTGAGAGTAACAGAGAGAGAGAGAGAGACAGACAGAGACAGAGAGAGAGAGACAGGTTATAGAGAGAGAGTGTGTAACAGAGAGAGAGAAAGTAACAGAGAGAGAGAGAGACAGGATAGAGGGAGAGAGTAACAGAGAGAGAGAGTAACAGAGAGAGAGAGAGGATAGAGAGAGAGTAACAGAGAGAGAGAGAGAGACAGGATAGAGAGAGAGAGTAACAGAGAGAGAGAGGATAGAGAGAGAGAGTAACAGAGAGAGAGACAGGATAGAGACAGAGAGAGAGAGACAGAGAGAGAGACAAAGAGAGACAGACAGGATAGAGTGAGAGAGTAACAGAGAGAGCGAGAGAGAGACAGGATAGAGAGAGAGAGAGAGACAAAGAGAGAGACAGAGAGAGAGAGACAGGATAGAGTGAGAGTAACAGAGAGAGACAGGATAGAGAGAGAGAGAGAGAGAGACAGAGAGAGAGAGAGACAGGTTAGAGAGAGAGAGAGAGACAAAGAGAGAGACAGAGAGAGAGAGACAGGATAGAGTGAGAGTAACAGAGAGAGACAGGATAGAGAGAGAGAGAGAGAGAGACAGGTTAGAGAGAGAGAGTGTGTAACAGAGACAGAGAAAGTAACAGAGAGAGAGAGACAGGATAGAGAGAGAGAGTAACAGAGAGAGAGAGTAACAGAGAGAGAGAGAGAGGATAGAGAGAGAGTAACAGAGAGAGAGAGAGAGACAGGATAGAGAGAGAGAGTAACAGAGAGAGAGAGGATAGAGAGAGAGAGTAACAGAGAGAGAGACAGGATAGAGACAGAGAGAGAGAGACAGAGAGAGAGACAAAGAGAGACAGACAGGATAGAGTGAGAGAGTAACAGAGAGAGCGAGAGAGAGACAGGATAGAGAGAGAGAGAGAGACAAAGAGAGAGACAGAGAGAGAGAGACAGGATAGAGTGAGAGTAACAGAGAGAGACAGGATAGAGAGAGAGAGAGAGAGACAGAGAGAGAGAGAGACAGGTTAGAGAGAGAGAGAGAGACAAAGAGAGAGACAGAGAGAGAGAGACAGGATAGAGTGAGAGTAACAGAGAGAGACAGGATAGAGAGAGAGAGAGAGAGAGACAGGTTAGAGAGAGAGAGTGTGTAACAGAGACAGAGAAAGTAACAGAGAGAGAGAGACAGGATAGAGAGAGAGAGTAACAGAGAGAGAGAGTAACAGAGACAGGATAGAGAGAGAGAGAGACAGAGAGAGAGAGACAGGATAGATAGAGAGAGTAACAGAGAGAGAGAGGATAGAGAGGGAGAGTAACAGACAGAGAGAGAGAGAGAGCAGCAGGATAGAGAGAGAGAGTAACGGAGAGAGAGAGAGAGGAAAGAGAGAGAGAGTAACGGAGAGAGAGAGACAGGATAGAGAGAGAGAGTAACAGAGGGAGAGAGACAGGATAGAGAGAGAGAGTAACAGAGAGAGAGAGAGAGGATAGAGAGAGAGTAACAGAGAGAGAGAGAGAGGATAGAGAGAGAGTAACAGAGAGAGAGAGAATAGAGAGAGAGTAACAGAGAGAGAGAGAGAGGATAGAGAGAGAGTAACAGAGAGAGAGAGAGAGGATAGAGAGAGAGTAACAGAGAGAGAGAGAATAGAGAGAGAGTAACAGAGAGAGAGAGAATAGAGAGAGAGTAACAGAGAGAGAGAGAAAGGATAGAGAGGGAGAGTAACAGAGAGAGAGAGAGAGCGAGACAGGATAGAGAGAGTGTAACAGAGAGAGAGAGACAGAGAGCGAGACAGGATAGAGAGAGTGTAACAGAGAGAGAGAGACAGGATATAGAGAGAGAGAGTAACAGAGAGAGAGAGTAACAGAGAGAGAGAGACAGGATTGGGAGAGAGAGTAACAGATAGACAGAGAGAAAAAGAGGATAAAGAGAGCGAGTAACAGAGAGAGAGAGAGGATAGAGGGGGAGAGTAACAGAGAGAGAGAGACAGGATAGAGAGAGAGAGTAACAGAGAGAGAGAGACAGGATTGGGAGAGAGAGTAACAGAGAGAGAGAGGAGAGAGAGAGAGAGAGAGACAGGATATAGAGAGAGAAACAGAGAGAGAGACAGAGAGAGAGAGTAACAGAGACAGAGAGAGAGAGACAGGATAGAGAGAGTAACAGAGAGACAGAGAGAGACAGGATAGAGAGAGAGTAACAGAGAGACAGAGAGGATAGAGGGGGAGAGTAACACAGAGAGAGAGAGTAACAGAGAGAGAAAGAGAGAGAGAGACAGGAAAGAGAGAGAGAGTAACAGAGAGACAGAGAGAGACAGAGAGAGAGAGAGAGACAGGATATATAGAGAGAGAGTAACAGAGAGAGAGAGAGGATAGAGAGAGCGAGGATAGAGAGAGAGAGTAACAGAGAGAGAAAGAGAGAGAGAGAGTAACAGAGAGAGAGAGAGGATAGAGAGTGAGAGGACAGAGAGAGAGAGAGTATCCTAACAGAGCGAGAGAGACAGGATAGAGAGAGAGATTAACAGAGAGAGAGAGAGGATAGAGAGAGAGAGTAACAGAGAGAGAGACAGGATATAGAGAGCGAGTAACAGAGAGAGGATAGAGAGAGGGTGTAACGAAGAGAGAGACATGAGAGAGAGAGAGAGAGGATAGAGAGAGAGTAACAGAGAGAGAGAGAGAGAGAGGATAGAGAGAGAGAGACAGAGAGAGAGACAGAGAGCTAGAGAGAGAGGATAGAGAGAGAGTAACAGAGAGAGAGATACGGGATAGAGAGAGAGAAACAGAGATGGAGAGAGAGATACGGGATAGAGTGAGAGAGAGTAACAGAGAGAGAGAGATACAGGATAGAGTGAGAGAGAGTAACAGAGAGAGAGAGACAGGATAGAGTTTGAGTAACAGAGAGAGAGTGATTCAGGATAGAGAGAGAGAGTAACAGAGAGAGAGAGAGAGATACAGGATAGAGTGAGAGAGAGTAACAGAGAGAGAGAGATACAGGATAGAGTGAGAGAGAGTAACAGAGAGAGAGAGAGACAGGATAGAGTTTGAGTAACAGAGAGAGAGTGATTCAGGATAGAGAGAGAGTAACAGAGAGAGGGAGAGAGAGAGGATGTAGAGAGAGAGAATAACAGAGAGAGAGAGAGACAGGATAGAGAGAGAGAGAGACAGGATAGAGAGAGAGAATAACAGAGAGAGAGAGAGAGAGGATGTAGAGAGAGAGAATAACAGAGAGAGAGAGAGGATAGAGAGAGAGAGTAACATAAGTAGAGACAGGATAGAGAGAGAGTAACAGAGAGAGAGAGACAGGATAGAGAGAGAGAGAGACAGAAAAACAGACAGGATAGAGAGAGAGTGAATGACAGGATAGAGAGAGAGAGAGAGCAACAGAGGGAGAGAGACATGATAGAGAGAGAGAGTAACAGAGAGAGAGAGAGAGACAGGATATAGAGAGAGTAACAGAGAGAGAGAGAGTGAGACAGAGACTGAGAGACAGAGAGAGAGAGAGGATAGAGAGAGAGAATAACACAGAGAGAGAGAGACAGGATAGGGAGAGAGAGAGAGGATAGAGAGAGAGGATTACAGAGAGAGAGGGTTACACAGAGAGAGAGGGTTACACAGAGAGAGAGGGTTACACAGAGAGAGAGGGTTACACAGAGAGAGGGTTACACAGAGAGAGGGTTACACAGAGAGAGGGTTACACAGAGAGAGGGTTACACAGAGAGAGGGTTACACAGAGAGAGGGTTACACAGAGAGAGTTACAGAGAGAGAGGGTTACAGAGAGAGAGAGTTACAGAGAGAGAGAGTTACAGAGAGAGAGAGTAACAGAGAGAGGGTTACACAGAGAGAGAGGGTTACACAGAGAGAGAGGGTTACACAGAGAGAGAGGGTTACACAGAGAGAGAGGGTTACACAGAGAGAGAGGGTTACACAGAGAGAGAGGGTTACACAGAGAGAGAGGGTTACACAGAGAGAGAGTTACACAGAGAGAGAGTTACACAGAGAGAGAGTTACACAGAGAGAGAGTTACACAGAGAGAGAGGGTTACAGAGAGAGAGGGTTACAGAGAGAGAGGGTTACAGAGAGAGAGGGTTACAGAGAGAGAGTTACACAGAGAGAGAGTTACACAGAGAGAGAGTTACACAGAGAGAGAGTTACACAGAGAGAGAGTTACACAGAGAGAGAGTTACACAGAGAGAGAGTTACACAGAGAGAGAGTTACACAGAGAGAGAGGGTTACAGAGAGAGAGGGTTACAGAGAGAGAGGGTTACAGAGAGAGAGGGTTACAGAGAGAGAGGGTTACAGAGAGAGAGGGTTACAGAGAGAGAGGGTTACAGAGAGAGAGGGTTACAGAGAGAGAGGGTTACAGAGAGAGAGTTACACAGAGAGAGAGTTACACAGAGAGAGGGTCACAGAGAGAGAGGGTCACAGAGAGAGAGTAACAGAGAGAGAGTAACAGAGAGAGAGTAACAGAGAGAGGGTCACAGAGAGAGAGGGTCACAGAGAGAGAGGGTCACAGAGAGAGAGGGTTACAGAGAGAGAGGGTTACAGAGAGAGGGTCACAGAGAGAGGGTCACAGAGAGAGAGGGTCACAGAGAGAGAGGGTCACAGAGAGAGAGGGTCACAGAGAGAGAGGGTCACAGAGAGAGAGGGTCACAGAGAGAGAGGGTCACAGAGAGAGAGGGTCACAGAGAGAGAGGGTCACAGAGAGAGAGGGTCACAGAGAGAGAGGGTCACAGAGAGAGAGAGTTACAGAGAGAGAGAGGATAGAGAGTGAGAGGACAGAGAGAGAGAGAGAGTATCCTAACAGAGCAAGAGAGACAGGATAGAGAGAGAGATTAACAGAGAGAGAGACAGGATATAGAGAGCGAGTAACAGAGAGAGGATAGAGAGAGGGTGTAACGAAGAGAGAGACATGAGAGAGAGAGAGAGAGAGAGGATAGAGAGAGAGAGAGAGAGAGGATAGAGAGAGAGTAACAGAGAGAGAGAGAGAGAGGATAGAGAGAGACAGAGAGAGAGACAGAGAGCTAGAGAGAGAGGATAGAGAGAGAGTAACAGAGAGAGAGATACGGGATAGAGAGAGAGAAACAGAGATGGAGAGAGAGATACGGGATAGAGTGAGAGAGAGTAACAGAGAGAGAGAGATACAGGATAGAGTGAGAGAGAGTAACAGAGAGAGAGAGACAGGATAGAGTTTGAGTAACAGAGAGAGAGTGATTCAGGATAGAGAGAGAGAGTAACAGAGAGAGAGAGAGAGATACAGGATAGAGTGAGAGAGAGTAACAGAGAGAGAGAGATACAGGATAGAGTGAGAGAGAGTAACAGAGAGAGAGAGAGAGAGGATAGAGTTTGAGTAACACAGAGAGAGTGATTCAGGATAGAGAGAGAGTAACAGAGAGAGGGAGAGAGAGAGGATGTAGAGAGAGAGAATAACAGAGAGAGAGAGAGACAGGATAGAGAGAGAGAGAGACAGGATAGAGAGAGAGAGAGACAGGATAGAGAGAGAGAGAGACAGGATAGAGAGAGAGAGAGACAGGATAGAGAGAGAGAGAGAGACAGGATAGAGAGAGAGAGAGAGACAGGATAGAGAGAGAGAGAGAGACAGGATAGAGAGAGAGAGAGACAGGATAGAGAGAGAGAGAGACAGGATAGAGAGAGAGAGAGAGACAGAGAGAGAGAGACAGGATAGAGAGAGAGAATAACAGAGAGAGAGAGAGAGAGGATGTAGAGAGAGAGAATAACAGAGAGAGAGAGAGGATAGAGAGAGAGAGTAACATAAGTAGAGACAGGATAGAGAGAGAGTAACAGAGAGAGAGAGACAGGATAGAGAGAGAGAGAGACAGAAAAACAGACAGGATAGAGAGAGAGTGAATGACAGGATAGAGAGAGAGAGAGCAACAGAGGGAGAGAGACATGATAGAGAGAGAGAGTAACAGAGAGAGAGAGAGAGACAGGATATAGAGAGAGTAACAGAGAGAGAGAGAGTGAGACAGAGACTGAGAGACAGAGAGAGAGAGAGGATAGAGAGAGAGAATAACACAGAGAGAGAGAGACAGGATAGGGAGAGAGAGAGAGAGAGGATAGAGAGAGAGGGTTACACAGAGAGAGGGTTACACAGAGAGAGGGTTACACAGAGAGAGGGTTACACAGAGAGAGGGTTACACAGAGAGAGAGGGTTACACAGAGAGAGAGGGTTACACAGAGAGAGAGAGTTACAGAGAGAGAGGGTTACACAGAGAGAGAGGGTTACACACAGAGAGAGGGTTACACACAGAGAGAGGGTTACACAGAGAGAGAGGGTTACACAGAGAGAGGGTTACACAGAGAGAGGGTTACACAGAGAGAGAGTTACAGAGAGAGAGGGTTACACAGAGAGAGAGGGTTACACAGAGAGAGAGGGTTACACAGAGAGAGAGGGTTACACAGAGAGAGAGTTAGACAGAGAGAGAGTTAGACAGAGAGAGAGTTAGACAGAGAGAGAGTTACACAGAGAGAGAGTTACACAGAGAGAGAGTTACACAGAAAGAGAGGGTTACACAGAAAGAGAGGGTTACACAGAAAGAGAGGGTTACAGAGAGAGAGGGTTACAGAGAGAGAGTTACACACAGAGAGAGTTACACAGACAGAGAGAGTTACACAGACAGAGAGAGTTACACAGACAGAGAGAGTTACACAGACAGAGAGTTCCAGAGAGAGAGGGTCACAGAGAGAGAGGGTCACAGAGAGAGAGGGTCACAGAGAGAGAGGGTCACAGAGAGAGAGGGTCACAGAGAGAGCCTAACCCTAACCCTAACCCCTAACCCTAGCCCTAGCCCTAACCCTAACCCTAGCCCTAGCCCTAACCCTAGCCCTAGCCCTAACCCCTAACCCTAACCCCTAACCCTAACACCCTAACCCCAATGCCAACCCCAACCCCAACCCTAATCCTAACCCTAACCCCTAACCCTAATGCAGGGCCTAACCCTAACCCTAACCCTTAACCCTAACCCGAACCCTAACCCTCACCCTGACCCTGACCCCTAACACTAACCCTAACCCTAACACCCTAACCCCTAACCCTAACCCTAATGCAGGGCCTAACCCTAACCCTAACCCCCCCCCTAACCCTAACCCTAATGCAGAGTAACCCTAACCCTAACCGCTAACCCTAACCCTAACCCCTAACCCTAAACCCAACCCTAACCTAACCCTAACCCCTAACCCTAAACCCTAAACCCTAACCCTGCCTCCATCTGCTGGTGATGCCGTCTCAATGCACCCTGAGCCCACCCTGCCTCCATCTTCTGGTGATGCCGTCTCAATGCACCCAGAGATCATTGAAACATCGGATCCCTGTCTTGCAGCAGGAGGTCATTCATTGCAACGAGACTGAATTCCCTCTCCAACAGAACATTTTACTCGGGCTTTATCCCTGAAACTCCACATATTAATCTCGCTAAAACCGAATTCATAAATCGTGGGACATTACGGAGCAATTAGTAATCGACCTAACCTGCCCACCTTTCCATTGTTTTGGAATGGTTCAATTCCTTCGGACAAAGGATCATTCAATGTCTCTCTCTGCTCATTAAATTCTGACCGCAATGTGGAGGTGTCGGGGTTTGACTGGGGTCGGCTCAGCAAGAAACCTCACAATAACAGGTTAAAGTCCAACATGTTTATTTCGTACCTCAAGCATTCGGAGCTCAGCTCGGTCATCACTCATCTGATGAAGGAGCAGCGCTCTGAAAACTCGCGATACCAAATAAACCTGTTGGACTTTAACCTGGAGCTGTGAGACTTCTTGCGATATCCTGCCCATTACCGACCAGACAATTGTGCTATTTTGAACAATGCCAAATACTTAATGATCTCCGACGTGTCATTTCTTCTGTTTAACTAAAATGTGCAATGCTTCCTCTGGAAGTTCTGCAACATTTTTTTCTCTCTTGAAGACAGATCGAAATATTTTGCGATATCAATCTAACACCACCTAACCCGAAGGGATTTTTTTTTTCTTGTCATCAGAAAATCACAGCCAGCATTTCTCTGAAGGCCACACGATAATGTTGTCAACAGTTTCACTCAGGTTCAATGTCAAGCTCAATCACAAGACTGGATTTAAAGACCTGACAATGAATAGGTCAAATGCACGCCATACATTCCTAACCCTAACCCCTAACCCCTAACCCTAACACTAACCCCTAACCCTAACCCTAATACCCTAACCCTAACCCTAACCCCCTAACCCTAATACCCTAACCCTAAACCCTAAACCCTAATGCAGAGTAACCCTAACCCCAACCCCAACCCTAACTAACCCTAACCCTAACCCTAAACCCTAACCCTAACCCTAATGCCTAACCCTAACCCTAAACCCTGACCCTAACCCCTAACCCTAACCCTGACCCTAACCCTAATGCAGACCCTAACCCTAACCCTAACCCCTAACCCTAACCCCTAACCCTTACCCCCTAACCCCTAACCCTAACCCCTAACCCTCACCCTAATACCCTAACCCTAACCCCTAACCCTGACCCCAACCCCCACCCTAACCCTAATACCCTAACCCCCTAACCCTAACCCCTAACCCTAATGCACACTGCCTAACCCTAACCCTGACCCTGACCCTGACCCCTAACCCTACCCCTAACCCTAAACCCTAACCCTAATGCAGACCCTAACCCTAACCCTACCCTAACCCCTAACCCTAACCCTAAACCCTAACCCTAACCCCTAACCCGAACCCTAACCCTAATGCAGGGCCTAACCCTAACCCTAAACCCTAACCCTAATGCAGACCCTAACCCTAACCCTACCCTAACCCTAACCCCTAACCCTAACCCCTAATGCAGGGCCTAACCCTAACCCTAACCCTAACCCTAATGCAGACCCTAACCCTAACCCTAACCCCTAACCCTAACCCCTAACCCTAACCCTCACCCTAATACCCTAACCCTAACCCCTAACCCTGACCCCAACCCCCACCCTAACCCTAATACCCTAACCCCCTAACCCTAACCCCTAACCCTAATGCACACTGCCTAACCCTAACCCTGACCCTGACCCTGACCCCTAACCCTACCCCTAACCCTAAACCCTAACCCTAATGCAGACCCTAACCCTAACCCTACCCCTAAACCCTAACCCCTAACCCGAACCCTAACCCTAATGCAGGGCCTAACCCTAACCCTAAACCCTAACCCTAATGCAGACCCTAACCCTAACCCTACCCTAACCCTAACCCCTAACCCTAACCCCTAATGCAGGGCCTAACCCTAACCCCAACCCCAACCCTAATACCCTAACCCTAATACCCTAACCCTAACCCCTAACCCTAACCCCAACCCTAACCCTAACCTACCCTAACCCTAACCCTAATGCAGAGTAACCCTAACCCTAACCCCTAACCCTACCCCTAACCACCTAACCCTAACCACCTAACCCTTGACCCTAACCCTTGACCCTAACCCTTGACCCTTGACCCTAACCTTTGACCCTTGACCCCTGACCCCGACCCCCGACCCTGACCCCTAACCCTAACCCTAATTCACTGCCACCCTAACCCTAACCCTAACCCCTAACCCTAACCCTAAATGCACCCTAACCCTAATGCACACTGCCTACCCTAACCCTAACCCCTAACCCTCACCCTAATGCGTAACCCTAACCCTAACCCTAACCCCCTAACCCTAAAACCCTAAAACCCTAACCCTAAAACCCATCCCTAAAACCCTAACCCTCACCCTATGGACAGGACAGAGCGCACTGAGGAATGGGGAGAGTAAGGACAGAGCGCACTGAGGAATGGGGAGAGTCAGGACAGAGCGCACTGAGGAATGGGGAGAGTAAGGACAGAGCGCACTGAGGAATGGGGAGAGTAAGGACAGAGCGCACTGAGGAATGGGGAGAGTAAGGACAGAGCGCACTGAGGAATGGGGAGAGTAAGGACAGAGCGCACTGAGGAATGGGGAGAGTAAGGACAGAGCGCACTGAGGAATGGGGAGAGTAAGGACAGAGCGCACTGAGGAATGGGGAGAGTAAGGACAGAGCGCACTGAGGAATGGGGAGAGTAAGGACAGAGCGCACTGAGGAATGGGGAGAGTAAGGACAGAGCGCACTGAGGAATGGGGAGAGTAAGGACAGAGCGCACTGAGGAATGGGGAGAGTAAGGACAGAGCGCACTGAGGAATGGGGAGAGTAAGGACAGAGCGCACTGAGGAATGGGGAGAGTAAGGACAGAGCGCACTGAGGAATGGGGAGAGTAAGGACAGAGCGCACTGAGGAATGGGGAGAGTAAGGACAGAGCGCACTGAGGAATGGGGAGAGTAAGGACAGAGCGCACTGAGGAATGGGGAGAGTAAGGACAGAGCGCACTGAGGAATGGGGAGAGTAAGGACATTTTAACTCACCATCTTGCTCCCATGCCCATATGCCTATTCTGGGCCTACAAAAATGCTCCAGTGAAGCCTAACTCAAACTACTTTCCATTCACACTTACTTGTCTTGAGTCCATGACACTTTTGTCAATCTGTCTTCACTGTTACCTATCCCCGATCTTGTTTCTACTTCAGCTGCTCCACTCCCCTCATCAATGACATAATCCATCGCAATTCAACCCCTCTTCAATGCTGAATACAGACACAAAACATTCACTCTGTTTCTCTCTCCACTGACCTGCTAAGTTATTTCAGCATTTTCCATTTTTATTTTATGGACTACCCTTGAATCAGTCACACCAGAAGGGAAGTCATTCAATGATCTCTTGAACCTGCTCCATGCACAGCCATTTATCCCCTCGTGATTCTGGTGCTCGGGGGCAAAATGAGCACATTCAGCCCCCTCCCTATCCTGTTTCAGAGTGGAATTAGAACATTGAATCCCTTTCCTGCATGTTGCACGGGGACAAAAGGAGGATATTCAGTCCCTTGCGACTTGGTACAAAGAACAGGGAGAGACCATTCAAACCTTTCGCTAGCCTGTAGCATAGGAATGCAGTGAGGGCAATACAACTCCTCCCTATCCTGATACACAGGCACACTCTCAAAGCTTTTATGCAGTAACTGGAGGAGGACATTCAGCCCCTCTTGAGCCTGGTACTCAGGAATAGAAGGAAACCTTTCCAACCCATCAAAAACTGATAAGCAGGAACAAGAGGAGGTCATTCAGCCTATCTCAGTAGAAACATAGAAACTAGAAGCACAGGTAGGCCATTCAGCCCACTGAGCCTGCTCCTCCATTCATTTTGATCATGGCTGATCATCAAATTCAGTATCCTGATCCCCCTTCCTCCCTTCTCCCTCGATCCCTTTACCGCCAAGAGCTATATCTAATTTCTTCTTGAAATCTCAAAACGTTTTGGCTTCAATTCCTTACACTCACCACCCTCTGGGTGAAGAAGTTTCTCCTCACCTCAGTTCTAAAAGGTTTTCCCCTTATCCTCAAACTATGAGCCCTAGTTCTGGACTCCCCCCACCACCAGGAACATTCTTTCTGAATCTACCCTGTCTAACCCTGTTAGAATTTTATAAGTTTCTATCAGATCCCCTCTCACTCTTCTGAACTCCAGTGAATATAATCCTAACCGACTTAGTCTCTTCTCATGTGACAGACCAGCCACCCCAGGAATCAGCCTGGTAAACCTTCGCTGTACTCCCTCTACGGCAAAGACATTCTTCCTCAGATAAGGACACCAAAACTGCATACAATATTCCAGGTATGGCTTCACCAATGCTCTGTACAATGCAGCAAAACATCCCTACATATATAAAACTCCTCTCACTATAAAGGCCAACATACCATTTGCCTTCTTTACTGTACCAGCACGCTTACTTTCAGTGACTGAGGTCCAAAGGTCTCGTTGAACATCCACCCCTCTCAATTTACACCCATTCAAGTGACCAATGGTGATTCTCCCTTTCTCCACCTCTCTCGTCCGGCTCTCTCGCACTGACCGTCACTCACTCAGCCATCCTTGTTTTGCTCTCTCTCGGTTTCTCCACTCTGACTCAGTCAATGGCGGCTCTCCTGCCCCAGAAACCCTAGCGTCTGTGAAAGCACTCTATTTCCGGCAGAGGGGGCGGTCCGCGCCTGCGCAGTGACGTCGGGTGGCAGCTGCCGCCATTTGCAGAACGAGAGAAAGCGAGAGGGATAAAGATACAGAAATATATAGTGATAGAGAGAGAGGGATAACGGTATAGAGATATATAGTGATAGAGAGAGAGGGATAACGGTGTAGAGATATATAGTGATAGAGAGAGAGGGATAAAGGTATAGAGATATATAGTGATAGAGAGATAGTGAGGGGGAATAAAGAAATAGAGATATATAGTGATAGAGAGAGAGGGATAAAGGTATAGAGTTATATAGTGACAGAGAGGGGGGATAAAGATATAGAGTTATATAGTGATAGAGAGAGGGATAGAGATATAGAGATATATAGTGATAGAGAGAGGGATAGAGATATAGAGATATATAGTGATAGAGAGAGGGATAGAGATATAGAGTTATATAGTGATAGAGAGAGGGATAGAGATATAGAAATATATAGTGATAGAGAAGGGGATAAAGATATAGAGATATATAGTGATAGAGAAGGGGATAAAGATATAGAGATATATAGTGATAGAGAAGGGGATAAAGATATAGAGATATATAGTGATAGAGAAGGGGATAAAGATATAGAGATATATAGTGATAGAGAAGGGGATAAAGATATAGAGATATATAGTGATAGAGAAGGGGATAAAGATATAGAGATATATAGTGATAGAGAAGGGGATAAAGATATAGAAATATATAGTGATAGAGAGGGGGATAAAGATATAGAGATATATAGTGATAGAGAAGGGGATAAAGATATAGAGATATATAGTGATAGAGAAGGGGATAAAGATATAGAAATATATAGTGATAGAGAGGGGGATAAAGATATAGAGATATATAGTGATAGAGAGAGAGGGATAAAGATATAGAGATATATAGTTATAAAGAGAAAGAGATAAAGGGATAAAGATATAGAAATATATACTGATAAAGAGAGATAGAGAGAGGGATACAGATATAGAGATATATACTGATACAGAGGTAAAGGTATAGAGATATATAGTGATAAAGAGAGATAGAGAGCGGGATAAAGATATAGAAATATATCGTAATAAAGAGAGAGCTAGAGGAATAAAGATATAGAAATATATATTGATAGAAAGAGAAAGAGGGATAAAGATATAGAGACATATAGTGATAAAGAGAGAGAGGGATAAAGATATAGAGATAGGGATAGAGATATAGAGTGATAAAGAGAAAGAGAGATTTATAGAGAGAGGGGGATACTGTTAGAGAGATAGATGCTTATAGAGAGGGACAGCGAGATGTAGGGAGAGTGAGGGTTAGAAAGAGAGGGGAAAATAGAGAGATAAAGAGATAGTGATATAGAGAGAGATATTCTCAGAGAGAAGGATAAGGAAAGTGAAGGCTAGGGAGGGAGAAAACTAGGGAGAGGGATGGAGATATACAGTTATATATAGAAATATATATAGCGAGAAAGAGATAGAAATATATATATATATACACATAGAGAGAGGAAGAGAGACTATGATAGAGGGATAGGGAGAGAGAGAGAAAGAGGGAGGGTTAGGGAGGTAGGGATAAACAGAGAGGTATAAAGATAGGGAAAGAGAAAAGGAGATATATATGTATATATATGTATATATAGAGAGAGAGAGAGAGAGAGATACATAGCGGAATCTCCCTGTCCCAGAAAACCCCCGACACCACATCAGAAAATGTCTGGAACCGACAGAGGGTGAGGATGGAGGGAAAGGGGAAAAGAGGGAGCAGGGAGCGAGACGTTACTGTTGGGGAGAGGGGTACGTGACTTTATTAAGACACTGAAATATTTGGTAAAGTCTGGGGGAAATTCAGGTGAATTGAAATGGTGATAGTTTCTGAATCCGCTATTTGTTTCACAGGGATGTTGTATCATTGCTTCAGAACATCTCCAGCCCAAGAGAGAAAGTCAACCGAGCGATACCAGTGAAGGTGTTACTGGTTGGTGAAGATTTTTCTCAGATTCACTGCCATATTGACATGAAGCAGAAACCTCAACATCATCTCGAGTGGCAGCAGCTCCAGAATAATCTCGGAGCCCCTCAAACCCTCGGAGCTACTGTGGCCGACATCTCTGCAGACTCAGATCCCCAGACACTCGGAGCCCCTCAGAGCGATACATCTGCAGACTCAGACCCCCAGACATTCGGAGCCCCTCAGAGCGATACATCTGCAGACTCAGACCCCCAGACACTCGGAGCCCCTCAGAGCGATACATCTGCAGAGTTGGACTCCCAGATCGCTGGAGTTTCTCTATCCCAGGAGTGGCTGAAAACATGTAAACTTGAGTCTTGCAAGGAGGTGGTGCAACCTGAAGGCAGCGGGCAGCACTGTGGACAAGGTTTGTCGCTCCTGTGTGGTGTGTGTGGGCAAAGATTCAGTGATATACGGTCAGCCTTTCAGCATCAGTCTGCTCACCTCCAAGTACAATTCCTGTGCTTGATCTGTCAAAAGGTATTGACCCAGTTGAGTGACCTTGTCACGCACCACCACTTTGAGAATACTTTCCAGTATTCAGTGTACCTGGAGACTTTGACTCAAATATCTGTACTGTCAAAGCACCAAACTAATGCTGTGGAAAGCGGTGATTGCTCTCAGGCAGCATTGAGCAGCATGAGGACGGAATCTTTTCAGTGTACTCTCTGTCAGAAGGTTTTTGCCCACTTGTCTTTGCTCTCGCATCATCGCTGTCTTCAGTTCAAGCGCAGATCTTTCTGCTGTTCATTCTGTAATAAGATCTTCACTCAGTCCTCTTCACTCACTGCGCACCAACGTATTCACACTGGAGAGAAGCCATTCAAATGTTCCGTCTGCCAGAAGTGCTTCACTCACTCCTCATCACTCTTGAACCATCAGCGGATCCACACTGGGGAGAAACCTTTCCACTGTACCTTCTGCACAAAGAGCTTCACTGATTCATCCTCTCTGTCCAAACACCAACGCATCCACACTGGAGAGAGGCGATTCTGGTGCCTGGTGTGTGGCAAGACTTTTGCTTCATCGACCAACCTTCTGAATCACCAGTTGATTCACAGCGGAGAGAAGCCTTTCCACTGTACTGTGTGTGAAAAGAATTTCTCCCTGCTGTCTTCACTATCCAGACACCAGCGAATTCACTCTGGGGAGAAGCCATATCAGTGCTCCTTTTGTCTCAAGACTTTCACTCAGTCAGCGTCACTCTCTGTCCATAAACGGATTCACACTGGAGAGAAACCCTTCAAATGCCTGGTATGTGAGAAGCTGTTCACTCATTCCTCTAACCTCGCTGTGCACCAGCGCATTCACACTGGAGAGAAACCGTTTCACTGCAAATATTGTCAGAAGAATTTCACTGACTCTTCATCACTCTCCAAGCACCAACGGATCCATATGAGGCAGAAGCTGTTTGAGTGTCCGATTTGCCAGAAAACATTCACTAACCTGGCCTCTTTCTCGCAACACCAGCGGGTCCACGCAGGTGAAAAGCCATTTGCCTGCCCCCTCTGTGCAAAGACTTTTGCCACATCCTCCAGCCTCACAGAGCATCAGCACTTCCACTGTGGCCAGAAACCTTTCCCGTGCTCCATCTGTGGGAAGACCTTTACTAAATCCAGTAATCTCCTGAATCACTATCGCCTGCACACGGGTGAGAAACCTTTCCAGTGTATTGTTTGCGAGAAGAGTTTCACTGAGTCGTCATCGCTGTCCAAACACCAGCGTATTCACACCGGCGAGAAACCCTATCAGTGTTCATACTGCCAGAAGAGTTTCACTCAGTCCTTTTCACTGTCTGTCCACTTGCGCACTCACACCGGAGAGAAACCCTTCAAGTGTCCATTGTGCGAGAAGAGCTTCACCCAGCTGTCTCACCTTTCAGTTCACGAGCGCATTCACACCCGGGAGAAACCCTATCGCTGCATGCTCTGTGACAAGAGCTATACCCATTCCTCTACCCTCCTGAAACACCAGCGTACTCACTCCGGAGGCACGGTCTCAAACAGTTAACCCACTACAAACACTTGCAGCTGGGAGTGGGAGTAGAAATGTTTCCAATGGGAAATGGACAGTGTGGTGCTGAGCACGTGACTCATTATTATTTGAGAAGGTAGAGACTGAGATTTGCTGCTTTTTGCTAATGTGCAATACACTTTAGTTGTGTTCCTGCTCTTTATGTTACTAACCCTCCACCTTTGTGAAGGTTAGAAACAGGTGAGTGTCAAAGTTCAGAGGGAATTGGGTGTGCTGGGACCAGGAACGCAGAGAGTTAGCCGTGTGTGAACAGCAAGCGATTAGGAAGGAGGATAGTACGTGGGGCTTTATTGCAAAGGGAATAAGGAAATGTGGCTGCAGTTTTGGTTAGACCACATCGGGAACACCACGCATAGTTTTAGGGCAGGATTTTTGCTCCCTGAACCACTGCACCTCCCCCCACCCAACCCCTCGCGGCAGTGGAGGGAACTCCCCATTGGCCCATGGAAGAATCTTCTGGATCCCTTGATGTCAAGGGTGTTTTGCATTGTTTGTTGGCCAAAGAAATCGCTGCTACGGCAGGGGGGCGCGGGGGATGGAAATGCTTCAGTGACACCAAAAGCCCCAAAAGGGGGAAGGTTCAACCCTTCATTCCCACATTTGAGAGAGGAAATATTGGCACTGGAGGTCTCACAGCAAAGTCTCACTTGATAAGTCCTTGAGATGAGGGGTTGTCATATGAGGAGAGGCTGTGTAAATTGGATCGATATTCACTGGCATTTAGAAAAATGAGACACAATGTCACTGAAAAGCAGCAAGCTGTGAAGGGGGTATGATGGGGTGGATACTGAGAGATTGGTTCTGAGGGATCTAGAGCACGGGGGTGTACAGTCTCAGGACAAAGGGGCCTATCAGGTAGGACTAGATTGAATCTACAGTGCAGAAGAGGCCTTTCAGCCCATCGAGTCTGCACCAACCATAATCCCACCCAGGTCCTATAATCTCATAACTCCATGCATTTTACCCTAGCTAGTCCCCCTGACATTAAACAGCAATTTAGCATGGACAATCCACCTAACCAGTATATCTTTTAAGCCGTGGGAGGAAACCGGAGCACCCAGAAGAAACCCACGTAGACACAGAGAGAACGTGCAGTCTCTATACATACAATCATACGAGGCTGGAATCGAACCCGAGTCCCTGGCGCTGTGAGGCAGCAGTGCTAACCACTGTGCCACCATGCCACCCCAGTGAGAAAATCTTTCACTCAAGGAGTTGTGAAACTTTGGAATTCTCTGTCCTAGAGGGTCCCAGGAAGGATGCTCCCTCGATGAATATATTTCCTGCTGTGGGATAGAGAGATTTCTGATCTCTCCGGAAATTAAGGGATATGGGGAATGGGTGGAAAGGGCAATCAAAGCCCAAATCAGCCCCGATTGATTGAAGTGAGGAGCAGGCTCGATAGGCCGAGTGGTCTAAGCCTCTTATTTCTCTGATGGTAATTTAGACAGGGACTCTAAATCCCTGTTTAATTTAGGGACGTCCATCTACGCCTATCTCTCTCACACAGATAAAAGCAAAATACTGCGAGTGCCGGAATCTGAAATAAAAACAGAAAACACTGGAAAACCTCAGCAGGTCTGACAGTCTCTGTGGAGAGAGAATAGAGCCAACGTTCCAAGTCTGGATGACCCTTTGTCAGAGCTCTCTCCCTACCACTGTTGTTGTAGATTGCAAGGCAATGTCTGTGTTTTTGGTGCAGGTGTTTAGTATTACCAGAGAAGGGTGAGCTGATGCATTTAGGGAGGTCAAACGAGGCAAAGAGTTACCCATTCAACAGATGAATACTGAGGGAGTGGAGGAAGCGAGGGACCTGGTCCACAGATTCCTGAAGGTATCTGGACAGGCTGATAAGAAGGCATGTGGAATCCTTTAATTTATTAGCATTGAGATACAGTATATGAGCAGGGAGATTTTGCTGGAACTATATAAAAATTAGTTACTGGGCCTGATTTTACCATCAAGTTGTGCCCATTTTCAAGCATGAAAACTCGGTAAAGTCAGGCGCGAGGTGAGTAGTGCGATCCGCGCCCATCTCAGCGCCGGTTTCCTTTTTACCAAAACCCAAAAATGCCCGCAATCGGGACCATGCAAAAATGGGTAAGATGGCCATTTAAATACATTTGCATGCATTTAAATTGAATTAGTGGGCTGTACACCAACTTTACTGGCACTTCCCCTTTACCACCGCGTTCGCCCATCCAAAATCAGCACAAAACAAACATGCTCCATATAAGTCTGATCTGGGCGCTCCATCAGTGAGGGTTAGTGAGGAGGTCAGTGCCAAATATCCAACAGCTCTGCCTAAGATCAGTGAGGGGGAAGGGGGGGTTCACTGCCACTCTGTCTGTGATCAGTGAGGGGGAAGGGGGATCCGCTGCCACTCTGTCTGTGATCAGTGAGGGGGAAGGGGAGGATTCCGCTGCCACTCTGTCTGTGATCAGTGAGGGGAAAGGGGGGTTTGCTGCCACTCTGCCTGAGATTAGTGCAGGGGATGGGGAGGGCTCCGCTACCACTCTGCCTGTGATCAGTGAGGGGAAAGGGGGGGGTTCTGCTGCCACTCTGTCTGTGATCAGTGAGGGGGGAATTGGGGTCCGCTGCCTCTCTGTGATCAGTGAGGGGGAAGGGGGATCCGCTGCCAGTCTGTCTGTGATCAGTGAGGGGGAAGGGGGGGTCCCGCTGCCACTCTGTCTGTGATCAGTGAGAGGGAAGGGGGTCCGCTGTCACTCTGTCTGAGATCAGTGAGGGGGAAGGTGGGTCTGCTGCCACTCTGCCTGAGATCAGTGAGGGGGAAGGTGGGTCTGCTGCCACTCTGCCTGAGATCAGTGAGAGGGAAGTGGGGGTCTGCTGCCACTCTGTCTGAAATCAGTGAGGGGGGTTCCACTGCCACTCTGCCTGAGATCAATGAGGGGAAAGGGGGGTCCGCTGCCACTCTGCCTGAGATCAATGAGGGGAAAGGGGGGTCCGCTGCCCCTCTGCCTGAGATCAGTGAGGGGGAAGGGGGGGATCTGCTGCCACTCTGTGTGAGATCAGTGGGGGGAAAGGGGGGTCTGTTGCTACTCTGCCTGAGTAGGGGGGAGGGGGCCTACAGTCAGTCTGGGTGGCAGGGGAGTTGGGGGAGGTGAGATAATGTGTGTGGGCGTCAGGGGGAGGCATTATCCGGCCCAGGAGGGTTATGGCAGGGAAGCTTTATTCTATCATTTTTTTCTGTGCGTGCGCAGTTGGGGGCACCAATCGGAACTGCAGGATTTCAGGGGGGTTGAACCCCACCCATAGGCTTGTGCAGCGCGATTCGGAATCGCTGATATTATTTCAGGCAGAGTGCGTATGGAAGCGCCTGAGAATGGATCTGAAATACTCAGTTTCAAGTCCGCTCAGCACTTAGAATAAAAATGGTAAAATAGGGCCCAGTGTGTGCAGTTCTGGTCACCTTATAACAGAAAGGATATAATTGCATTAGAGAGGGCGCAGAGTAGATTTAGCACACTGCAAAATTGCAGCTCTGAGGAATGTTTGGAAAGGCTGGAGCTGTTCTCCTTGGAAAAGAGACTGAGGGGAGATTTCATTGAGATGTACAAAATGATTTGATAACTAGGCTTGTACTCGTTAGAGTTTAGAAGAATGAGGGGAGATCTCATTGAGACGTATAAGATGATGAATGGGATGGATAGGATAGAGGTAGAGAGACTCTTCCCGCTCAAAAAAGACAGTAGGACTAGGGGGCACAGCCTCAAGATAAAGGGGAGGCGGTTTAGAACGGAGTTGAGGAGGAACTTCTTCACTCAAAGGGTGGTGAATCTCTGGAATTCTCTGCCCGTTGAAGTGGTGGAGGCTGCCTCGCTAAATATTTTTAAGAAGCGGGTTGATGGGTTCTTGATAAGAGAGGGGATTAAGGGTTATGGGGAGAGGGCGGGAAAGTGGAACTGAGCCACGACAGATCAGCCATGATCTTATTGAATGGCGGGGCAGGCTCGAAGGGCTAGATGGCCTACTCCTGCTCCTATTTCTTATGTTCTTATGTATTAGCATATAGTGAAAAGTATTGGTTCTTGCATACTATACAGACAAAACTTACTGTTCATAGAGAAGGAAATGAGAGAGTGCAGAATGTAGTGTTACAGTCATAGCTAGGGTGTAGCGAAAGATCAGCTTAATGCAAGGGAAGTCCATTCAAAAGTCTGACAGCAGCACGGAAGAAGCTGTTCTTGAGTCGGTTGGTACGTGACCTCAGACTTTTGTACCCTTTTCCCAGGTGATGAGGGGCCTGGGAAGAGTGGAATGGAAGGGCCGGTTTACTTCCGCAGAGAGGTTAGTGAGTCGGGGAAATGAGTTCATCAGGAGGGTTGTGGGGCCTGGAACCACTGTCTGAAAGGGTTAATTTCACAGCAGTGCTGCAATGTTGCTTTGAACAATGAGCAGGAAAAAGACTAATATTGGGATACAATATAAAAGACTAATATCGGGAGTTTCTGAGATACCTCAGCGTGAATGCGGATGTTTTAACTTGAGGATGAATGAACTGTACTCCAAATCTGCAGGAATTTGAAAGTGTTCGCTTCCAATGGAGAGTATTCTTGTTACAGTCAATGTGGAGCGTTGAAAAACGTTGACTCCCTTTTTTCCAACTCTCCTTCATTTTGACAAAAGGGTTTCTGTAATTAGGAGATTTCATCTGCATTGGATGAACTTGTCTAGTTTCGCCACTTCCTGTCAATCTGTCTAGTCTTGTACTCAATCTAAATCTAAATGTCCTGAGAAAAATGTATGTTTTCTTTGTGTTTTAATAACAGAGTCGATTAGTGTTTTACAGTAGTTTGTATGCTTATTATTACACACGGGTAGGCTGAATAATATCCATTTATTATTAGGATTTATATACTATGAGTGTGAAATCTGGAGCTGTACAAGGGACATAGTACTGCCAGCAGCTCCTTTCAGTAACTCACGACATGCTTACGATACCTGACGGGGAGTAGAGCGATTGCGTTCGCGTCCACAGCCTGGGATGGCTGAAGCTCTTAATGCCAAAAATGGCGTAGATGTTGAAGGATTGTAATTGGTAATTGGAGGGATGTTGGCATTCTCCCAGTTAGATTTCAAATGGAGAGCGATTGCTATTGGGAGGAGACCTGACTTTATTCCATCATTAATAGCGTCTAGCAACTGGGTGAGTGCAAATCCCAGCCAGACTATGTGGCCCAGTTTGTCACACTTCAGTTCACCCTTAAACCAGGAGAATAAGTGACTGGGATTCAGCGTTATTTAATCTTTCGTTGCAATTGCCGTGCGTATAAACTATTTGAGAGATACCATTGTTTAAGACGGTGCGGTCAGATGAACTGTATTTAGTTCTGATTTTCTTTTCTATAACTCTTTGCCTCAAGACTCAATTATTTCCATGTCAGCAGACAAAGAGAACATACCTGTCCTCCTCCTCCTCCCTTCTGTTGTGACGGCTTATCAGTTTCCAGGCTTCAGCTTCCAATGTTAGCAGGGCCCAGAAATGGTTACTTATGACAACCTGTCGGTGCTATTTTTAAAAGCAAAATCAGAGTATTAATCTTGGTGCAGATGTAATTACATTTACAAGAACTACCTGAAGGTGTGGTACATCATAGACTTTTAGAGACTTTATCGAGGATCTTTATTATTGTTGTGTCGATGACTAAGTAGGAAGGAATGATGTTGCCTGTCCTGTAGCTTTCTCATTTGTGTGTGTGGAATGAGGGGGGTGGGGGGGGGGGGGAGGGTGCGGCACTGGTTGGGAGATGATGTCAGGTCCAAAGGCAAGCCCCTTTGGATGACTGTGGTAAGGACTGTATTGGAGAAGGCTGATGGCTTACTGTGAAACGTGGCGGGGAAGATGTTGGAAGATGGCTCAGGAGGAAAACAAGAACATGATTTTTGGTACCCACCGCGTGTTTGAATATTGTGCTGAGTGTGAGTGAGCTTTACCACAGATGATCATCCGGCTTTTGGAGGCTTTAAAACAAAATGATTGAAGTTAAACTCTTCAAATTCAAAGAGACTTGGGGATTCAGCTACCACAAACTGGTGCAGAGAATAATCAAGGCTGCGAACGGAGTGCTGGCCTTTATATCAAGAGGACTGGAATGTAAGGACACAGAAATAATCCTGCAGCCAAACCAAACCCTGCTTAGACCCCATTTGGAGCAGATCTGGGCACCACACTTTAGGAAAGATATATTGGCCTTGGAGGGAGTGCAGTGTAGGTTTACAAGAGTGATATCTGGGTTTCAGGGGTTTAATTCTAATTAATCCTGTTCTCTAGCATTAAGGTTCAGGGGGATCTGATCAAAGTATTCAAGATACTAACAGGAGATTCTAGAACTAGGGGACTTGCTCTAGAAATGAGGGCCAGACCATATAGGAGAGATGTTAGGAAACACTTTTACACACATAGTATAAGTGTAGAAATCGCTTCCACAGAAGGTTATCGATGCTAAATCAGTTGTTAATTTTAAGCAAAGGTCTTAAGGGATATGGGCCAAAGGCAGGTATGTGGAATTAGGCCACGGTTCAGCCATGATCTCACTGAATGGCAGAATGGACTTGGGCCGAATGGCCGAGTCCTGTTCCTATGTCCTAAATTGGAAAGTTAATTTCTTCTGGTTGATTGGCTTGTGAGAATGGATTACTCCCAGAGGAACTGATTTATCATATTTCATGTTAATTTAATTCAGTCTCCATTCCAAAGTTAATAAACTAGGCAAACCTTGTGCCAATGAGCGATTGAATGTTCCTGTGGCCAGTGACTGCTGGACATCGACCGGCAACACTTCGGAGTGGGAAATACTAGTAATAATTCCCGATCCCACCCGCACCTTTGAAAGTTGGACATGTTCTCTAAATTGCTGTGAATATCAGAATTAAAATTGTTTGAAATGTGCAGATGAAAAGTTTGGCTGAATGATTGAACCAGATGATTATTTCTCTGGTTCAAACAGCCTGGATTGCAAACAGATTGCCACACACCCACCATGTCTCACTGTCATAAAGCAAGCTCAAACAGCAGTGCAGTCAATCAGCAGGGAATGCTGACTGTGAACATTAACACGGTGGCACAGTGGTTAGCACTGCTGCCTCTCAGCACCAGGGACCTCAGTTCAATCTCTGGTTTGGGTCACTGTGTGGAGTCTGCACATTCTCCCTGTATCTGCGTGGGTTTCCTCTCATAGTCCAAATATGTGCAGGTTAGGTGATTTGGCCATGCTAATTTGACCCTAGGGTCAGGGAGATTAGCAGGGTAAATATGTAAAACATAGGAGCAGAATTCGGCCACTCGGTCCATCAAACCTGCTCCACCATTCAATCATGGGTGATATTTTTCTCATCTCCAATCTCCTGCCTTTTCCCCATAACTCCTGATTTCCTGATTAATCAAGAACCTATTTATCTCTGTCTTAAAGACACTCAATGACCTGGCCTCCACAGCCTTCTGTGGCAAACAGTTCCACAGATTCACCACTCTCTGGCTGAAGAAATTCCTCCTCATCTCTGTTTAAAGGATCATCCCTTTAGCCTGAGGTTGTGCCCTCTGGTTGTAGTTTTTCCTACTAGTGGAAACATCCTCTCCACGTCCACTCTATCCAGGCTTCACAGTATTCTCTAAGTTTCAATAAGAGCCCCCCTCATCCTTCTAAACTCCATTGAGTACAGACCCAGAGCCCTCAACCGTTCCTCATTCGACAAGCTCTTCATTCCAGGCATTCTTGTGAACTTCCTCCGGACCCTTTCCAAGGCCAGCACATCCTTCCTTAGATACAAGGCCCAAAACTGCTCACAATACACCAGATGGGGTCAGACCAGAAGCTTATTCAGCCTCAGAAGTACATCCCTGCTCTTGTATTCTAGCCCTTTCGACATGAATGCTAACATTGCATTTGCCTTCCTAACTGCCAACTGAAGCTGCACGTTAACCTTAAGAGAATCTTGAACAATGACTCCCAAATTCCTTTGTGTTTCTGATTTCCTAAGCATTTCCCCGTTTAGAAGTAGCCTATGCCTCTATTCCTGCTTTCAAAGTGCCGAACCTCACACTTTTCCACATTGTATTCCATCTGCCACTTCTTTGCCCACTCTCCTAACCTGCTTCTGCAGCCCCCCTTCTTCCTCAATACTACCTGTCCCTCTACATATCTTTATATCATCTACAAACTTAGTAACAATGCCTTCAGTTCCTTCTTCCAAACTGTTGACGGATATTGTGAAAGGTTGTAGTCCCAGCAGTGACCCCTGAGGTATACCACTAGACACCAGCTATCATCCTGAAAAAGGCCCCTTTATCCCCACTCTCTGCTTTCTGCTAGTCAGCCAATCCTCTATCCATGCCGGGATCTTATTATGGACACAACTTATTTAACAGTCTCGTATGCGGCACCTTGTCAAAGGCCTTCTGGAAATCTAAATAAATCAGGTCCACTGGTTTTCCTTTATCTAACTTCCTTGTTACCTCCTCAAATAACTCTCAACAGATTTGTCAGACGTGACCTCCCCTTGACAAAGCCGTGCTGACTCAGTCCTACTTTATCATGCACTTCCAAGTACCCCGCGTGATCTCATTTTTAATAATGGACTCTAAAATCTTGCCAATGACCGAAGTCAGGCTAACTGGCCTATAATTTCTTATGCCTCCCTCTCTTAAACAGCAGTGTTACATTAGCTACTTTCCTGTCCAGTCTAGCTGCAGATTGAAGTCTCCCGGGATTATTCCAGTCTAGCTGCAAATTGAAGTCTCCCGGGATTATTCCAGTCTAGCTGCAGATTGAAGTCTCCCGGGATTATTCCAGTCTAGCTGCAGATTGAAGTCTCCCAGGATTATTCCAGTCCCTACCTTGCAACTCAGCCAACGTTGTCTACCTGATACGCTGAGGAAAGGATGTCCCGAGGCATGGTATCTTGGGGATATCATGCAGACATTCTGACAGCAGATGAACGAACACCGCTCGACAATCACCAGGCAAGATGTTCCCTTCCTGTTGTGGAACACTTCAGCGGTCACAGGCATTCTGCCCCTGATCTTCGGGTAAGCGTTCTCCAAGGGGCCTTCATGACACACGACAGCGCGGAGTTGCTGAGCAGAGACTGATAGCCAAGTTCCGCACACATGAGGACGGTCTCAACAGGGATCTTGGGTTCACGTCACACTATCTGTAACCCCCATGACTTGCCTGGACTTGCAAAATCTCACTAATTGTCCTGTTTGGAAACAATACACATCTCTTCAACATGTGTTTAATACTCTCTCCATTCACATTGTCTTTAAGAATTGAATAGCTGTAAAGACTCACATTCCAATCTCGTATTCTGTAAACTGAGTGAGTCTTTATATACGGTGTTTGTGATCAGAACACTCACTCACCTGATGAAGGAGGAGCGCTTGGAAAGCTCATGGCGTTTACTACCGAATAAACCTGTCGGATTTTAACCTGCTGTGAGACTGCTCACAAAGGGGCGGGGCCGGAGCTGGGGGCGGTGCCGGGGCTGTTTCCGCCGAGGATTTGCCCTTTGGCCTGGAAGGGGTAGCGCTGCAGACCGGAAGTGGATGCGCTAAGATTTTTGGCGCGCGGCAAGAAAAGAAAATTTGTGGAAAAAGATCGGGACCGCGGTTACCATAGAGACACCGGGACGGACTGAGAGTCACTCCCAGAGAGAACAATGCAGCCCAGCATAGAGTGAGTGAGAGAGAGAGAGGGCAGTGCAGATCAGAATAGAGAGAGAGAGAGAGGGCAATGCAGCCCAGCATAGAGTGAGTGAGTGAGGGAGAGAGAGAGGGCAGTGCAGATCAGAATAGAGAGAGAGAGAGAGGGCAATGCAGTCCAGCATAGAGTGAGTGAGGGAGAGAGAGAGGGCAATGCAGCCCAGCATAGAGTGAGTGAGGGAGAGAGAGGGCAGTGCAGATCAGAATAGAGAGAGAGAGAGAGGGCAATGCAGTCCAGCATAGAGTGAGTGAGGGAGAGAGAGGGCAGTGCAGATCAGAATAGAGAGAGAGAGAGAGGGCAATGCAGCCCAGCATAGAGTGAGTGAGTGAGGGAGAGAGAGAGGGCAGTGCAGATCAGAATAGAGAGAGAGAGAGAGGGCAATGCAGTCCAGCATAGAGTGAGTGAGGGAGAGAGAGAGGGCAATGCAGCCCAGCATAGAGTGAGTGAGGGAGAGAGAGGGCAGTGCAGATCAGAATAGAGAGAGAGAGCAGTGCAGATCAGAATAGAGTGAGTGAGGGAGAGAGAGAGGGCAATGCAGCCCAGCATAGAGTGAGTGAGGGAGAGAGAGGGCAGTGCAGATCAGAATAGAGAGAGAGAGAGAGGGCAATGCAGTCCAGCATAGAGTGAGTGAGGGAGAGAGAGAGGGCAATGCAGCCCAGCATAGAGTGAGTGAGGGAGAGAGAGGGCAGTGCAGATCAGAATAGAGAGAGAGAGAGAGGGCAATGCAGCCCAGCATAGAGTGAGTGAGGGAGAGAGAGGGCAGTGCAGATCAGAATAGAGAGAGGGCAGTGCAGATCAGAATAGAGAGAGAGAGAGGGCAATGCAGCCCAGCATAGGTAATAAGCCGTGGATAACGAAGGAGGTGAAGGAAAGTGTTAAACTAAAAGCGGAATTTAGAGTAGCTAAGAGTAGTGGGCGAGATGAGGATTGGGAGAGGTTTAAATGTCAACAAAGATTGACAAAGAAGTTGATAAAGAAGGGTAGGAGAAACTATGAAGCTGGGCTAGCACTTAATATAAAAAAGGATAGCAAGAGTTTTTATAAATATATAAAAAGGAAGAGGCTGGCTAGGGTGAATGTTGGCCCTTTAGAGGATGAGAAAGGGGACCTGGTGGTAGGGGATGGGGATATGGCTAAGATATTGAATAACTTTTTTGTTTCTGTCTTCACGGAGGAGGACGTGAATAATTTGCCGGGTGTTAGCGATGGAAAGGTGGTAGGACTGGAGGGTCTTAATGACATTACTGTTACTAGAGAGGCGGTGCTCGACAGACTGGAGGGGCTGATTGTGGACAAGTCCCCAGGACCGGATGGAATGCATCCGAGGGTTCTGAAAGAAATGGCGGAGGTGATAGTGGATGCCTTGGTGGTTATTTTCCAGACGTCGCTGGATTCCGGGGAAGTGCCGGATGATTGGAAAACGGCTAATGTTACGCCGTTGTTTAAGAAGGGTGCCAGGCAAAAGGCGGGGAATTATAGGCCGGTTAGTTTAACATCTGTGGTAGGTAAAATGTTAGAATCTGTCATTAAGGAGGAAATTGTGAGGCATCTTGAAGGGAATTGCTTGATAGAGCAGACGCAGCACGGTTTCATTAAAGGGAAGTCGTGTCTGACAAATTTACTGGAGTTCTATGAGGATGTGTCTAGGGCGGTGGATAGAGGAGAGCCGGTGGATGTGGTCTTTCTAGATTTTCAGAAGGCATTTGACAAAGTACCTCACAAGAGGTTATTGCAGAAGGTCGAGGGACATGGAGTTGGGGGTAGGGTGTTAGCGTGGATAGAGGATTGGTTGTCAAATAGGAGGCAGAGAGTGGGGGTCAACGGGTGCTATTCGGATTGGCGGTTGGTGACTAGTGGAGTGCCCCAGGGGTCGGTGCTGGGGCCTCAGCTATTTACCATTTATATAGATGATCTGGAGGAGGGAACCGAGTGTAGGGTGTCGAAATTTGCTAATGACACCAAGATTGGGGGAACGGCAAATTGTGCGGAGGGTGTGGAGAGTCTGCAGAAGGATCTAGATAGGCTGGGCGAATGGGCCAGGAAATGGCAAATGGAATTTAATGTTGGCAAGTGTGAGGTGGTCCACTTTGGTAGGAAGAATGGTAGGAAGGACTATTACTTACGGGGCGAAAAACTGCAGCAGGCGACGGTGCAGAGGGACCTCGGGGTCCTTGTGCATGAGTCGCAAAAACCCAGCTTGCAGGTGCAGCAGGTGGTCAGGAAGGCAAATGGGATGCTGGCCTTCATAGCAAGGGGGATTGAATATAAAAGTAGGGAGGTCTTGCTGCAGCTGTATAGGGCATTGGTGAGGCCGCAGCTGGAGTACTATGTGCAGTTTTGGGCACCGCACCTGCGCAAAGATATTTTGGCCTTGGAGGGAGTGCAGAGGAGGTTTACTAGGCTGATACCGGAGTTGAGGGGGTTGAGCTATGAGGAGAGGCTGAATAAACTGGGCTTGTACTCGTTAGAGTTTAGAAGAATGAGGGGAGATCTCATTGAGACGTATAAGATGATGAATGGGATGGATAGGATAGAGGTGGAGAGACTCTTCCCGCTCAAAAAAGACAGTAGGACTAGGGGGCACAGCCTCAAGATAAAAGGGGGGCAGTTTAGAACGGAGTTGAGGAGGAACTTCTTCACTCAAAGGGTGGTGAATCTCTGGAATTCTCTGCCCGTTGAAGTGGTGGAGGCTGCCTCGCTAAATATTTTTAAGACGCGGGTTGATGGGTTTTTGATAAGAGAGGGGATTAAGGGTTATGGGGAGAAAGTGGGAAAGTGGAACTGAGCAGCGGCAGATCAGCCATTATCTTATTGAATGGCAGGGTAGGCTCGAGGGGCTAGATGGCCTACTTCTGCTCCTATTTCTTATGTTCAAAGAGTGAGAGAGAGAGAGAAGTGCAGATCAGAGTAGAGAGAGAGAGAGGGCAATGGAGCCCAGCATAGAGTGAGAGAGAGAGCAGTGCAGATCAGAATAGAGAGAGAGAGGGCAATGCAGCCCAGCACAGAGTGAGTGAGAGAGAGAGAGCAGTGCAGATCAGAATAGAGAGAGAGGGGGCAATGCAGATCAGAATAGAGAGAGAGAGAGAGAGAGGGCAATGCAGCCCAGCACAGAGTGAGGGGGAGAGAGAGCAATGCAGCCCAGCATAGTGAGGGAGAGAGAGAGAGCAGTGCAGATCAGAATAGAGAGAGAGAGGGCAATGCAGCCCAGCGTAGAGTGAGTGACACAGAGAGCGCAATGCAGCCCAGCGTAGAGTGAGTGAGAGTGAGAAAGAGAGCAATGCAGCCCAGCATAGAGTGAGTGACACAGAGAGCGCAATGCAGCCAAGCGTAGAGTGAGTGGAGCAAGCGAGCCTGGGGCGGCACATGGTGCACAGTGTGGGGGAAGGGGGTGTGTACAGGAGGGACTTGGGGAGGGGAGGAAGTGGAGGAGAGGGTGTGAGGACAAGAGGGGTTGCGTACAGGATGTGGGGACGTGGTGAGGATGGATGGGGAGGGGAGGGGGTGTGAAGACCAGAGGGGCGTTGATTACAGGAGGGAGTTAGAAATTGGGTTGTCTTGAGCCAGACTGCCCTCTTTCCTCCCACAGGTCATTCTTTCAACCGCTGAAAGGAAGCAAGGCAAAGGTCAGGAAAGAAGAGAATGAAGAGTCTGAAATCTCCAGGCAGATTCCACCCAGAATGTGAGTATTTGGATGGGCTGAACATTCTTGGGATGGGAGTGACTGATATGGATCAGGAGCATGTGTACACAAATAAATCCCCATGCGAATGCATTTGGTGTGTGCACATGTATGTACACGTCTAGCTGTATCACTGTCCTTGTGTGTCTATTTTGACACGAAGACCAAATTCGACCGAGGGTGGCATCATGGAGCCCTAGCAAACTGGAGGCAATGGGTATCAGAGGAAAAACTCTCTGCTGGTTGGAGTCATAAATGGTACAAAGGAAGATGGTTGTGGAGGGTCAGTCATCTCAACTCCAGGACATCGCTGCAGGAGTCCCTCAGCTTGGTGTCCTGGGCCCAACAATCTTCAGCTGCTTCATCAATGATCTTCCCTCCGTCATGTCAGAAGTGAGGATGTTCGCCGATGATTGCACAGTGTTCAGCACTGTTTTCGATACGTCAAATACTGAAGCAGTCCGTGTGCAAATGCAGCAAGATCTGGACAATATCCAGGCTTGGACTGACAAGTGGCAAATTATATTCGTGCCACACAAATTCCAGGCAATAACCATCACAATGAGGCACTCTAACCACTTCCCCAAGACATTCAGTGGTGTAACCATCACTGAATCCCCCTCTGTCGACATCCTGAGGGTTACCATTGACCAGAAACTCAACTGGATTCACCACATAAACACAGTGGCTCCAAGAGCAGGTCAGAGGCTGGCAATCCTGCAGAGAGTAACTCACTTCCTAATTCTCACCAAAGCCTGTCCACCATCGACAAGAACACAAGTCAGGAGGGTGATGGAATACTCCCGACTTGCCTGGATGAGTGCGGCTCCAACAACACTCGAGAAGCTCAACACCACCCAGGACAAAACAGCCTGCTTGATTGGCACATCTGCAAACATTCACTCTGTCCATCACCGATGCACAGAGGCGGCCGTGTGTACCATCTACAAGATGCACTGCAGCAAAGATCTTTAGACAGCACCTTCCAAATGCATGACCATTTCCATTTAGAAGGGCAAGGGCAGCAGACACATGGGGAACACCACCACTTGCAAGTTCCCCTCCGAGCCATTCACCATCCTGATTTGGAAATATATCGCCATTCCTTCACTGTCACTGGGGTCAAAATCCTGGAATTCCCTCCCTAATGGCATTGTGGGTCAACCCACAGCACTTGGACTGCAGCGATTCAAGAAGGCAGCTCACCACCACCTTCTCAAGGGGCAAATAAATGCTGGCCGGCCAGCGACATCCATGTCTCAGGTGTATTTGTGTGTGCAAGTGTTTGATGGGGACAAGCATAGACAGAGCTTTACTCTAAATCTAACCCTGTGCTGTACCTGTCCTGGGAGTGTTTGATGAGGGACAGTGTAGATGGAGCTTTATTCTGTATTTAACCCCATACTATACCTGTCTTGGGAGTGTTTGATGTGTTGAAGGGGCAGTGCTCCGAAAGCTTGTGGCTTGTGCTACCATATAAACCTGTTGGACTTCTTACTATGTTTACCCCAGTCCAACATCCGCATCTCCACATCAGTGTTTGATTGGACAGTGTAGAGGGAGCTTTACTCTGTATCTAACCCCATGCTGTGCCTGTCCTGGGGCTGTTTGATTGTAAAAAGTCTGACAACATCAGGTTTAAGTCCAACCGATTTATTTGATAGTACACTCACTAGCTTTTGGGGTTAGTCCCTTCGTCAGATGAATGGAGAGTTCTGGCCTCAGACAGAGCATATAAAGCACAGAGAGTTTACAGATTACTGATTAGAATGCGAATCTTAACACCTAACCTGCTATTCAAGTCTTAAAGTGGCTGACAATGTGAGTGGAAGGAGCACTGATCACAGGTTAAAGAGATGTGCATTGTCTCCAGACAGTACAGTAAGTGAGGTTTTGCAAACCCAGGCAAGTCACGGGGGTTACAGATAGTGCGACATAAACCCAAGATCCTTGTTGAGACCGTCCTCATGTGTGCGGAACTTGGCTATCAGTCTCTGTTCAGCGACTCTGCGCTGTCGTGTGTCGTGAAGGCCGCCTTGGAGAACGCTTACCCAAAGGTTAGAGGCTGAATGCCCGTGACCACGGAAGTGTTCGCCAACAGGAAGGGAACAGTCCTGCCTGGTGATTGTCGAGCAATGTTCATTCATCCGTTGTCGTAGCGTCTGCATGGTTTCCCCAATGTCCCATGCTTCGGGACATCCTTTCTTGCAACATATCAGGTAGACAACGTTGGAGACATCATCACACGTGAGAACACCATCCACCAGGTACACGGTAAATACTCTTGCAACTCGGCCAACATTGTAGAGTGGGGACAGTGTAGAGGGAGCTTTACTCTATATCTAACCCTGTGCTGTAACTGGACATCGGCTGGTCACATCTGGGGAGTGACCAGCTGATGCCCTTAAGGACAGTCTGTCTTTTCCTTATTACCAGCCCACTCTGGCTCTGATGTTTTGTGTTTGTGTCACTTTTTCCATTCCAATCCTCAGAACTCCCAAGTCCCCACTGAAGCCAAAGAATATCAGCGTAAAGATTGAGGAGGAACCTGCTGTCAAACGATCCGCAAAAAAGAGCCACCACGTGTTGGAGAGCAGTGATGAAGAAGGAGGGAGGGAAAACGAGGAGACGGAGGAAGAGGCTATGGAGATGAGAGACGTATCCTGTATGCCAGAGACAAAATCAACAGCACCTGGAGAGGTGAGTTGATATTCTCCTTCTGTCATTCAATCTGTCACCAGTCAGTCGTCATTGTGTCCAGGACCATGTGGGAAACATTCGGATGTTTATAAGTTCATTCTCCAGCTGGAGGGGGCTGGGGGAGTCGGGGGGGGCGGGGGGGGGGGGGAATGGGGTTTGGGTGCACAGTTTATCAAGGGGACAGGCTGAGTGGTATGTGAGAGTTGGGGGGACACGCTGGTGGGGGAGAATTGGATTATCGGGTGCGGGAGTGAGATGGACTGTTCTGGGGGTGGGGGGGTTGATTTTTTTTGCAGCAAGCATGTGGGGAGACAGTTTGTCGAGGAATGGCTAGCTACAGGATCCCATTTGTGCAAAGTCCATTCGGCCCGTCACATCTGCACCAATGCCCTGGCATTTTAGCCAGGTCCCTGGCACTGTCAGACAGCTGATGGTTTGCCGGCAGGGGGTGGGGTGGGGATGTGTCACCAGGGTTGGGATGATGGGAAAGATGGCTGTGTATGTTTCACAATCCGTTGATGGCTTTCCTGTCTCATGCCAAGTTTGTGTTTTCAGTCACCTGGCGTAGTTTCTCCATCTCCAGTTCTGTCTGTGTCCAGCCAGACATCTCCGAACGCAGTGCCCGTGGAAGGAAGCCCCTCATTGTCTGATTCTGGTCTTGAGAGTCCAGCTGGGATCCCCAAGCGGCGAACAGGTAATGTCTCCTGACCAGGAGCTCTACTACTTATTGCTGTCTGTGGGTCTGCTTCCCATGTGTGATCCTAACGGCGTGCGTCTCTACCACTTGACAGCACGGAAACAGCTCCCCAAACGCAAGCTGCAGACCACCGTGCAGGTGAACACAGGCGCTGGGAATCCAAGTGAGCACATTGCAGATGACAGTGGAGAGAGCTCAGCCAAACATACAAAGCTGAAAGGTAATATGTGGGCTGAAGTGGGCTAGGTGTTGAGCAAAGGTCTGAATGCCCCACACCATCACCAATTGTCACCAACGCACTTGGCGTGAATGTTTACCAGGCTGTCTGCTGGTCAAAGGTTAGCTCTGTATCTACTCAAATTTAGAAGGGTAAGAGGTGATTTTTTTCAAAACCTTTATGACCCGAGAAGACTCCACAGGCTCTTTCTTGTGGGTGAACTTGGGACATCCCTCGGTCTGGGGGCTATATGTGGTCCATCTGGGTTTTGAGGACATACAAGACACTTTGTTGACCGTTGCCCAGGCATTGGTTTGCCACAGTCGAAGAACAAAAAGGTTCAACACAGGAACAGGTCCTTTGGCCCTCCAAGTCTGTTTCGATCATGCTGCCTTAACTAAACTGAAAAAACCTCCTGCTCTTACTCAGACCGTATCCCTCTATTCCCTCTCTATTCATGTACCCGTCCAGATGCCTCTTAAATGTTGCAAATGTGCCTGCTTCCACCACCACCTCTGGCCGCGCATCCCAGGCACCCACTACTCTCTGCGTGAAAAACTTCCCCTGCATGTCTCCCTTAAACTTTCCCCTGTCACTTTGAACCTGTGCCCCCTTATAATTGGAACTTCCGCCCTGGGAAAAAGCCTCCGTCTATGTCTTTTTGTAGACCTCTATCTGGTCCCCCTTCAGCCTCCGTCTTTCCAGTGAAAACAATCCTAGTTTATTCCGCCTGTTCTGATAGCCAACACCGCCGAGACCAGGCAGCATCCTGGTGAGTCTTTGCACTCTCTTCAAAGCTTCCACACCATAGAATTAAAGAATCCCTACAGTGTAGAAAGAGGCCATTCAGCCCATTGAGTCTGCACTGACCACAATCACACCCAGGCCCTAGTTCCCCCTTATACAAAGAGAGAATTTAGCATGGCCAATCCACCTAACACACACGTCTTTGGACTGTGGGAGGAAACCGGAGCACCCAGAGGAAACCCACGCAGACACAGGGAGAATGTGCAAGCTTCACACAGACGGTGACACAAGCTGGGAATCAAACCCAGGTCCCTGGCGCTGTGAGGGAGCAGTGCGAGCAAATGTGAATCCATGTCCTTCTGGTAGTGTGGTGACCAGAACTGCACGCAATTTCCAAAGGCGGCCTAACCAAGGTTTTATATAGCTGCAACATGATTTCCCAACTTTTGTACTCAATGCCCCAACTGATGACAGTAAGCGTGCCATGTGTCTTCTTAATGCCTTGGCCACTTGTGTTGCCACTTTTAGGGAACTGTGGACCTGGAAGCCCAGATCCCTCTGTATGTTAATGTTCCTAAGGTTCTGCCACTTACAGTAGAATTCTGAATTTGACCCTCCAAAATGCATCATCTCCCTTTTGTCCGGATTAAACTCCAAATGCCACTTCTGTGCCCAAGTCTCCAATCTACATATATCCTGTTGTATCCTTTGACAATCCCCAGCACTATTGGCAACTCCATCAATCTTTGTGTCATCCACAAACTTACTGATCAGACCAACCACATTTTCCTCCAGATTACTTATATATACTACAAATAACAGAGGTCCCAGCACTGATCCCTGCGGAACACCACTAGCTACAGATCTTCATTCTGAAAACACCCTCACCACTACTATGTTTTTGAGAATATTACATGTGCAGTGGACAATGGAAACCTGTGGATTTCCAGAAAGCATTTGACAAGCTGCCGCACCAAAGACTGTTACATAAGATAAAGATGTACAGTGGCATGGGTAATATATTAGCATGGATAGAGGATTGGTTAACTAACAGAAAGCAAAGAGTGTGGGTAAGTGGGTGTTTTTCTGGTTGGCGATCATAGACTCATAGATGTGCCATAGAGGGATCAGTGTTGGGACCATAATTGTTTATGATTTACATAGATGATATGGAGTTGGGGACCAAGTATAGTGTGTCAAAATTTGCAGATGACACTAAGATGAGTGGCAGAGCCAAGTGTGCAGAGGATGCTGAAAGTCTGCAAAGGGACATAGATATTCTAAGTGAGTGGGCGAGGGACTGGCAGATGGAGTACAATGTTGGTAAATGTGAGGTCATCCATTTTGGTAGGAGTAACAGCTAAATGGACTATTATTTAAATGGTAAAAAATTGCAATGTGCTGCTGAGCAGAGGGACCTGGGTGTCCTTGTGCAGGAATCTCAAGGAGTTGGTTTGCAGGTACAGCAGGTAATTAAGAAAGCAAACGGAATTTTATCCTTCATTGCCAGAGGGATGGAGTTTAAAAACAGTGAGGTTATGTTGCTGCTGTATAAGGTGCTGGTGAGGCTGCACCTGGAGTACTGTGTACAGTTTTGGTCTCCTTAGTTGAGAAAGGATATACTGGCACTGGAGGGGGTGCAGAGGAGATTCACTAGGTTGATTCCGGAGTTGAGAGGGTTGGCTTACGAGGAGGGACTGAGTCGACTGGGCTATAATCATTGGAATTCAGAAGAATGAGGGGACATCTTTAGAAACACATAAGATTATGAAGGGAATAGATAAGATAGAAGCAGAGAAGTTGTTTCTGCTGGCGTGTGAAACTAGAACTAGGGGGCATGGCCTCAAAATAAGGAAGAGCAGAGTTCGGACTGAGTTCAGGAGGAACTTCTTCACATACAGGGTTGTGAATCTGTGGAATTCTCTACCCACTGAAGCAGTTGAGGCTACCTCATTGAATATTTTTAAGGCGAGGATGGATAAATTTTTGAACAGTAAAGGAATTCAGGGTTATGGTGAGCAGGCAGGTAAATGGAGCTGAGTCCACAAAAAGATCAGCCATGATCTTATTGAATGGCAGAGCAGGCTATTTTCTTTGTCACCTCTTCACAAAACTCAATCAAGTTGGTGAGACATGATCTTCCCCGTCCAAAACCATGCTGCCTGTCACTAACTTGTCCACTTTCTTCCAAATGTGCACATATCTTGACCCTCAGTATCTTCTCCAAAAGCTTCCCCACCACTGATGTCAGGCTCACCAGCCTACAATTTCCTGGATTATTCCTGCTTCCTCTGTTAAACAAGGGAACAACGTTGGCTACTCTCCAGTCCTCTGGAACCTTGCCTGTGGTCAAAGAGGATATGAAGGTATCTGTAAAGGGCCCAGCTATTTCTTCCTTTGCATCCTGTAATCGATCCCATCCGAACCCAGGGACTTGTCTACCTTAATGCAATTTAAGATACCTGAGGCTTTCTCCTTCGATATATTGACATTCTTTAGAGCGTCATACACCCATCCCTGACCTTAACACCTTAACCAAGGTCCTTCTCCTTGGTAAATACCAATACAAAGTACACATTAAGGATCCCACCCACTTTCTGTGGCTCCACACATAACTTCCCTCCATTGTCCTTGAGTGGACCTACTCTCTTTCTTGCTACCCTCTTGCTCCTAATATATGAATAAAAATCCTTGGAATTCTCCTTGACACTGTTTGCTAAAGACATTTCATGGCGCCTTTTAGCCCTCTTAATTCTGTGTTTAGGTTCCTTCCTACTTTCGCTATACTACTGAAGGGCTTTGTCAGTTTTTAGTTGCCTAGACCAGGGGTCACCAAACTACGGCCCACGGGCCACATTCGGCCCGCAGCCTGTAGGGCGGGACTGGATTCCCGTTGCTGAAAACACTTCTGCGTCTGGAACCCTGCTGCTAACTCAGGATCTGGACGCGGGGACGGAATCCACAGGCCGGACGTTTGCTGCCGCTCCACGCGATGTCTGATGGACTCGTGGGAATCCCCGCCCTCTTCACCAGCCATTGTCCAATCAGAGCTGCCATCCTCTGACCGACAGTTCATTAAGCAAATCAGCAATTGAGACATCTGTTATCCAATTACTGCTCTGCAATGACTTAGTGACAGCTGTTTTATCCAATCTGTAAGCTCCAGCCGTCTGAAATGAGCGAGAACAATGACGATGACGGCAGCAACTCAGAACAATTCAGTTATGGAAGGAAAAAAGAGAAGTGGACAGTGAGTGCCATCTGTTTAATGAAGAATGGGGCGTAAAGTACTTCTTTGTACAAGCAAGTGATAAAGCCTTGTGTGTCAAATGCAACAAAAGTGTTGCCATTTTGAAGGAGTACAATGTACGTCAGCACTATGAAACCAAACATGAACCACATAATTCCCAATTCACAGGAACACAGCGTTCGGAAAAATTTGAATCAATGCAATGCAGGTTGCTTTCCCGACAAGCTTTTTTTTGTGCAGAAGGTAACTGAAAATGAAGCTTTAACCAGGGCCAGTTACAAACTAACTTGTGTTAGCTAAAAGAGGACAGCCATTCACCAATGGAGATCTCACTGAAGAGTGTATAATGGAAGCAGTGGAAGAGTTATGCTCAGAAAAAGTAAATCTGTTCAAAATCATCAATCTTGCGCCAAATATTGTTGTTCATAGAATCGAGGATATAGGAAGCAATATTTGTCATCAAGTTGCGGACAAAGCAAGAAATTTTCAGTTGTACTCTCTCGCACCTGATGAATTGACTGATGTGTGTGACACATCACAACTCTGAGTATTCATCCGTGGCATCAACAGTGAATTTAATGTGACACCGGAATTAGCATCAGTGGACAGCATGCACAGCGCAGTAACTGGAGAAGACATCTTCAAAGAATTGCAAAAAACTGTGTTAGAATATAACCTGGAGTGGAATAGACTACAATTTGTGACAATTGATGGAGGAAAGAACATGTCAGGGGTGAAGAAAGGTTTGGTTGGACAAATCACAAAAGCTTGTGAGGTTGGTGGACTCTCAAAGCCCATGTTTCTGCATTGCATTATCAATCAACAAGTATTGTGCAGAAAATATGTAGGTATGTCTTGCATTCTGAAACCTGTTGTTTCAACAGTGAATTTCGTTTGAACTCGCGGGCTTAATCATCGACAGTTGCGTGATTTTCTGAAAGAAACAGATTCTGAGTTTGGTGACTTGCCTTACTGTACAGCAGTTCGATGGCTTAGTTGTGGAAAGGTTCTATCATGGTTCTTTTTAGCTCCCAGAGGAAATTGATTGCTTTCTCACAGAGAAGAATCGACCCGAACCACTTTTATCAAACACTGACTGGCTTTGGAAATTGGCATTTTTTGCAGATGTGACAGGCCATATGAATCAATTGAATCTGAAATTGCAAGGTAAAACAAATTTGATTTGTGATCTGTTTGCACGTGTCAAGGCTTTCAGGGCAAAACTGATACTATTTCAAGGAAGCTGAAAGTTCATAACCTGGTTCATTTTCCATGTTGTGAGAAATTTCATGAAGAAGGTGAAGCAGAATTTCCTCCTTCATTTGCAACAGAAATCATTAAGGACTTGCAAAAACAATTTCAGGAACAAATTTCTGATCTTGATGGAAACACAGATGAAATAAAGCTGTTTCAAAATCCATTTGACTGCAATATTGAAACATTCCCAAATCAGTTTCAAATGGAAATTATTGATCTCTAATCAGATGATATGCTGAAAGACAAGTATAAAGAAGGAAATCTGATCCAATTTTACAGATCTTTGCAGCCTGAGCAGTTTCCAAATTTGAAGCGATTTGCTTGTGGATTTGTATAAGTTTTTGGTACAACATACCTGTGCGAACAAACATTTTCAAAAATGAAGTATGTCAGGTCCAAATATCAAGCAAATTTATCTGATGAGCATTTGAAGTCCATTCTAATAATTGGCTCCTCAAGCTTGAAACCTCAATTCAGCAATATTTTGAAATTAAAAAGCAGTTCCATCATCCCCATTAATCTTGTGCAAAACTTCATGATTTGTTGGTTACGACTGAAAACTCCAATTGTCAGAATTGTGTAGAAAGGTGCAAACTGAATTTGTTTTTGTTCGACCTTTATTAATGGCTCAAGTTTATTTTGAATTGCTCTGCTTTGTTTTACTGAAGTTCTTTCTTGAGGCATATTTTATTTTTCTTATTGTGTGCCACAAAATTGGGCAAATTCTCACTTCAAGTAAACATTTGTAAAATTTCAATAAATAAAATTAATTAAGAAATGAATAGCCAGCTTTTCTCATCTGCAGTTAAGTAATTGATTATTTTGTCAGAGCATTTGCTAACGTTTGACATTTTTACTCATGATATATCATTTCTCAGTGTAAGCACGACATTGTTCCTTTGTAATTCTCACATTTCTCTTTTGTTCTGACTCATATCCTGCTGATTACAAAGATGATCCAAATAAATCTTATTCACTCATTTAAATTTTATTCATTCATTTATAAAACTAATTCTTTGGCCCCCAAAAATGTGTAAAATATACAATGTGGCCCTCGTACTGAAGTTTGGAGACCCCTGAACCTAGACCTATCGTATGCTTACTTTTTCCTTTTGACTAAGTTTACAATTTCCCTTGTCATCCATGCTTTCTGAATCCTACTACTTTTGGCAGGGACACACCTGTCCTGCACTTCAATCAGCTGGCCTGTAAAAGCCTCCCACATGCCCTCAAATAGCCACTCCCAATCCACATTCCCCAGTTCCTGTTTAATTTGGATATAATTGGCCATCGCCCAATTAAGCATCCTCACCCACTCTTGTCTTATCCATGACTGCTCAAAATCTTATGGAATTATCGTCACTGAGTCCAAATGCTCCCCCACTGAAACATCGATTCCACTGATTTCCATCTGCGTAGTTTTTTTACCTCTGTGTGTCTGAAGTGATTTGGCCAATGAAGTGAGGAGTGTGCTGATTGCTCACATTGACTGAGAGCCGTACGCTCCCTCTGTGTCAGTTGTTCTGGTTATACCATTTGAAATTGATCGCAGTGCTACAAATATATCAATTTTAGCATTTTCTATGACACATTGTGAAATATTCACCATGTATTATATGTATTTAATCTTCTTCATGGGTTATGGTTAGTGAACAAGACCGCTTTCAATCTTGCAGTCCACTGAGATGAAGGAGGCCCACTCACTCGACTAGGATGCCTATCACTGGCTTTGAATAAAGGGTTACTGGTTAAAAATAAGGGGTGGCCCATTGCAGACAGAGAAGAGAAGAAATGCTTTCTCTCAGAGTGGTGAGTCTGGGACTCTCTTCCTCAAAAGGCAGTGGGAGCAGAGTCTGAATATTTCAAAGGCAGAGTTAGATAGGTTCTCGATTAATGAGTGAATGAAAGGTTATTGGCTGGTGGGGGCGGGGTGTGTGTGTGATGGATAAGGTGGGAAAGTAGGGTTTAGGTTACAGTCAGATCAGCCCCATGATCTTATTGAATGGGGGAGCAGGCTGAAGGGGCTGAGTGGCCTACTCCTGTTCTTGATGCGTATCATGTGTGAGTCACTTCACCCAGAACGAGCCATGGCTCGAATCTCGACCTTTACTATTGTTTGGGTGGGTTTCTGTAAAAGGGGCAACTGCTTTCAGTCATTGAGGGAGTTGGGGAGGTTCTGGTGTTCTCTGCTTACAAAGCACTTGTTTATTTGTGACAATTCCTTGCCTTGTTTTCTCAGTAACTAACTTGATATCTTTCTGCTCACAACACCACAAACCCTCATCCATTCCTCACCCTAAAAGAAAATGGCAGGACTTCAGATGACGGTGACTCAGTGACAAGTCTCAAAGTTCAAGGCATGGTAGCAGATCAGAAAACCACGTGTGAGGCAGAGCAAGAGACTGAGAGGCAACTGCAGGAGGTAGAACTCAGTGAGAATGAGCAGCAAAATGTCGAGATGGAGGAGAATGGAGGCAGTTCAACTACTGGAAACATGACTGAATGTGAGGAGCCAGAGATGGAGAAGGAAGTAGAGACTGAGCCAGAGGGTGAACAACAGGAACCTGGAGGATCAAGGTCGACTCAGAAAAAGCAGGGCACTGTCTGCAGACAGACTGAGAAAAGCAGGAAATCCATAAACAGCTTCTTTGGTAAGGATAAAGCAATGAACAGGAAGGGGCTTGGGTCCATTGGGATTGTGTACAGTGGGAGTGAACGGGAAGGGGATTGGGATTGTGTACAGTGGGAGTGAACGGGAAGGGGATTGGGATTGTGTACAGTGGGAGTGAACGGGAAGGGGTTTGGGATTGTGTACAGTGGGAGTGAACAGGAAGGGGATTGGTGTTGTGTGCAGCGGAAGTGAACAGGAATGGGGTGTGGGTCCATTGGAATTGTGTACAGTGGGAGTGAACGGGAATGGGGTTTGGATCCATTGGGGTTGTGTACAGTGGGAGTGAACGGGAAGGAGATTGGGTCCATTGGGATTGTGTACAGTGGAATGAATGAGAAGGGGTTTGGGTCCATTGGGATTGTGTACAGTGGGAGGGAATGGGAAGGGGTTTGGGTCCATTGGGATTGTGTACAGTGGGAGGGAATGGGAAGGGGTTTGGGTCCATTGTGATTTGATATGTTATTGTCACATGTATTAGTATACAGTGAAAAGTATAGTTTCTTGCGCTATACAGACAAAGCACACCATTCATAGAGAAGGAAAGGAGAGGGTGCAGAATGTACTGTTACAGTCACAGCTAGGGTGTAGAGAAAGATCAACTTAATGTGAGCTAAGTCCATTCAAAAGTCTGACAGCAGCAGGGAAGAAGCTGTTCTTGAGTCGGTTGGTACATGACCTCAGACTTTTGTAACTTTTTCCCGATGGAAGAAGGTGGAAGAGAGAATGTCCGGGGTGTGGGCATTGGCTGCTTTCCTGAGGCAGCGGGAAGTGTGGACAGAGTCAATGGATGGGAGGATGGTTTGCGTGATGAATTGGGCTGCATTCACGATCCTTGGGCAGAGCAGGAGCCATACCAAGCTGTAACACAACCAGAAGAAATTTTATAGTGCATCTATAAAAGTTGGTGAGAGTCGTAGCTGACATGCCAAATTTCCTTTGTCTACCAAGAAAGTAGAGGTGTTGTTGGGCTTTCTTAACTGTAGTGTTGGCAAGGGGGGACCAGGACAGTTGTGATCTGGACATGTAAAGACTTGAAGCTCTTGACCCTTTTCTGTTTCATCCCTGTTGATGTAGACAGGGACATGTTCTCCTTTACGCCTCCTGAAATCAATGACAATCTCCTTCGTTTTGTTGACATTGAGGGAGAGATTATTGTTGCTGCACCAGTTCACCAGATTCTCTGTCTCATTCCTGTACTCTGTCTTGTCATAGTGGGTCAGATCTCAAATAATGGTAGTGTCATCAGCAAATTTGAAAATCGAATTAGAGGAGAATTTGGCTGCACAGTCATAGATGTATAAGGAGTATAGCAGGGGGTTGAAAACACAGCCATGTGTTGAGGATGATTGTGAAGGAGGTGTTGTTGCCTGTCTTTACTGATTGTGGTCTGTGGGTTAGGAATTTCAGGATCCAATCAGATGTAGGAGCTGAGGCCCAGTCCTCGGAGTTTGGAGATGAGTTTTTTGGGAATAATGGTGTTGAAGGCTGAGCTGTAGTCAATAAATAGGAGTCTGACATAGGTGTCCTTGTTATCTAGGTGTTCCAGGGTTGAGTACAGGGCCAGGGAGATGGTGTCTGTTGTGGACCTGTTGCGGCAGTAGGCAAACTGTAGTGGGTCCAGGTAGTCTGGGAGGCTGGAATTGATTCATACCATGACTAATCTTTCGAAGCACTTTATAATGATGGATGTCAGGGCCAATAGTCATTAAGACACACTGCCTGGCTTTTCTGAGGTGCTGGGGTAATGGTCGTCTTCTTAGAACAGTACAACACAGTACAGGCCCTTCGGGCCTTGATGTTGTGCCGAGCTATGTCCGAACCCAAGATCAAGCAATCCCACTCTATCATTCTGGTGTGCTCCATGTGCCTATCCAATAACCGCTTGAAAGTCCCTAAATTGTCCAACTCCACTATCACAGCAGGCAGTGCATCCCACACCCCAACCACTTTGAGTGAAGAATCTACCTTGGACATCCCTCCTATAGCTCCTACCATGAACCTTATAGTTATGCCCCCTGGTAACAGCTACATCCACCCAAGGAAATAGTCTCTGAACGTTCACTCTGCCTATCCCCCTCATTATCTTATAAACTTCTATTAAGTCGCCTCTCATCCTCCTCAACTTTAAAGAGAAAAGCCCCAGCTCCCTCAACCTTTCCTCATAAGACCTACCCTCCAAACCAGGCAGCATCCTGGTAAATCCCCACTGCACTCTCTCCAATGCTTCCACATCCTTCTTATAGTGAAGTGACCAGAACTACACACAATATTTAAATGTGGTCTCACCAAAGTCCTGTATAGTTTCAGCATAACCCCACGACTCTTAAACACAAACTCCCGTTAATAAACGCTAACACACAATAGGTCTTCTTTACGGCTCTATCCATTTGAGTGGCAATCTTCAGAGATCTGTGGATATGAACCCCAAGATCTCTCTGTTCCTCCACATTCCTCAGAGCCCTGCCGTTGACCCTGTAATCCGCATTCAAGTTTGTTCTACCAAAATGAACCACCTCGCACTTATCAGGGTTCAACTCCATCTGCCACTTTTCTGCTCAGCTCTGCATCCTATCAATGTCTCTTTGCAGCCTACAACAGCCCTCCACCTCATCCACTACTCCACCAATCTTGGTCTCACCTGCAAATTTACTAACCCACCCTTCAGCCCCCTCTTGCAAGTAATTGATAAAAATCACAAATAGCAGAGGACCCAGCACTGATCCCTGGTGACTGACCTCCAGTCGGAAAATTTTCCCTCCACCGCCACCTTCTGTCTTCTATGAGATATCTTGAAGCAGATTGTTGTAAAGAGAGGTTGAAGATATCTGCAAATAACCCCACCAGCTGATCCATGCAGGATCTGAATGTTCTCTGGGTTCCCCATCTGGGCCAGTGCTTTTTGTGGGATGACTTTGGAGAAAGCTGATCTGACATCTGCAATGGTGACCTTAAATACAGGTTGATCCAGGGCTTTCAGGGTGGAGGGCATGCTCTTGCTCAAAATGGGCGTGGAATGCATTGAGCTCGGCAGGGAGGGGCACGTTGGAGCCGGTGATTTTACATGCCTTCACCTGTAGCCTGTTATGTCTTGCAGACCTTGCCGTAGTCGGTGGGGGTCAGTGTGGCTCGCCTGAGACTCTAGCTTGGTCCAGTATTGTCTTTTGGCATCTTTGATGGATCACCTTAGATCGTATCTGGCTTTCTTGTCCAGTCATGATGAGGAGATGCCAGCATTGGACTGGGGTAAAACAGAAAGAACTCCCACAACACCAGTTTAAAGTCCAAACAGGTTTATTTGTAGCAAAAGCCGCAAGCTTTTGGGACAGCTTGTCCCTTCGTCAGGTGGCTGGGAGTTCTGATCCGTAAAAAGGGCACAAAGTCAATTTACATGCATAATGAGTGGAATGCGAGTCTTTACAGGTAATCAAGTCTTAAAGGTACAGACAAAGTGGAAAGAGCTTTAAGCTCTGTCATGTGTCAGGACACATGACAGCACAGAGTCGCTGAGCAGAAACTGATAGCCAAGTTCTGCACACATGAGGACAGTCTCAACCGGGATCTTGGGTTCATGTCGCACTATCTGTAACCCCCATGACTTACCTGGACTTGCAAAATCTCACTTACTGTCCTGTCTGGAAACAACACACATCTCTTTAACCTGTGCTTAACTGTCTCACTACTCACATTGTCTGTACCTTTAAGACTTGATTACCCGTAAAGACTCACATTCCAATCATTATGCGTGTAAATTGACTTTGTGTCCTTTTTACGGATCAGAACTCCCAGCCACCTGACAAAGGGATAGGCTGTCCCGAAAGCTTGTGGCTTTTGCTGCAAATAAACCTGTTTGGACTTTAAACTGGTGTTGTGGGATTTCTTTCTGTTTCTTACCCAGGTCAGTGTCGCCTGACTTGAACACCTCAGACCTGTACTTCAGCAAGCAGTGAATATCTCTGTTCATCTATGGTTTCCAGTTGGGGAACATGTGGATTTGATTTTTTTGGCGCTGTCTTCCACACACTTACTAATGAAGTCAGTCACAGTCGTGGCGTACTCGTTCAAGCTGGTTGCAGCATTTTTAAATACTGACCAGTCCACTGACTCTAAGCAGCCCCATAGGAGATCATCCAATTCCTCAGAGCAACGTTGCACAGCTTTCTTTGATGGATTTTCCTGCTTCGGTTTGCCTGTAAACCGGGAGCAGGAGCGCAGCCTTGTGGTCTGATTTGCCAGAGCGTGGGCGGATGATAGAGTAGTAGGCATGTTTGATATTTGTGTAGCAGTGTTCTAGGATGCTTGGGCCTCTGGTGGAGCAGGAAATGTGTTGGTGGTTGGCAGTCTCTGCACATCCACTGATTGAAGTCCTCGGCCAAGATAAAGAAGGCCTGGAGGTGTTTCATCTCGAGGATATTCGTAGTGATGTATATTTCATCCAGCGCAATCTTCACGTCTGCATGGGGTAGGATGTAAACTGCCGTCAGGATAACAGAGATGAACTCCCACGGAAGATCATAGGGGCGGCATTTTAGCGTCAGGTATTCTAGATCCAGGGGGTAGAAACTCACGACGTCTGGGCACCACAAGGCGTTGATTAGGAAGCAGACCGCACCTCCCCTTGCCTTGCCTGAGGCCACTGCATGGTCCATTTGATGGATTGAGAAGCCCTCTGGTTGTAGGGCACTGTCCAGTGAAGCAGGAGTGAGCCACATCTCCGTGAAACAGCAGTCCCTCAGTTCTCTTTGAAAAGTGAGACTGGACATTTGTCAGGAGTAAGATGGGGAGGGGGGGCCTTGGGACTGCATTGTTTCACTCTCACCTGCAGGCCTGTGCGTTTGTCTACACAGAGTGAAAGGACAGGGGTTGGATACACTGGGAGTGAACGGGAAGGGGATTGGGTACACACACATAGTGAACAGGAAGGGAACTGGGTACACTGGGAGTGAATGGGATGGCGATTGGGTACACTGGGAGTGAAAGGGAGGGGATTGTGTACACTGGGAGTGAACGGGAAGGGGTTTGGGTCCATTGGGATTGTGTACAGTGGGAGTGAGTGGGAAGGGATTTGTGTCCACTGGGATTCTGTTCAGTGAGAGTGAATGGGAAGGGAATTGGGTACACTGGGAGTGAATAGGAAGGTGTTTAGGTACACGGGGAGTGAACAAAAAGGGGTTTGGGTACACTGGGAGTGAATGGGAAGGTGTTTGGGTCCACTGAGATTGTACAGTGGGAGTGAATGGGAAGGGAGTTGTGTATACTGTGAGTGAACGGGAAGGGGATTGTGCACGCTGGGAGTGAACGGGAAGGGGATTGTGTACACTGGGAGTGAACGGGAAGGGAGTTGTGTACACTGGCGGATGGTTGTTGTCTTTGGGCCTGAGACAGTTACGAGACTGTTGTAGCTGAGAGAGTGAGGAAGATACAATCAAACCTTATGTCTGCTTTACTCTCAGCCCCCAAGAAGTGTAGTTCTGCCTTTGAGGAACCTGCCAAAGAGGAACAGGAGACTCCCAGCAAGACCATCCCATCGGGAACATCCAGCAAGACCACTCCATTGGAGACGTCCTGCAAGACCACTCCGTTGGAGACTCCCAGCAAGAGCTCCATCAGCAGGTACAGGGGGAGTACAGAGGGCAGTCAAAGAGGCCCTCAGTCAGTAGATTGGGATTACGGGGGTGGGGGGGGGGGGGGGGGGAAGGGAGATAAACAGGGCGTGGAATTCAAATACTGTGGGAGTGTATGAGGATGCAATGTTCAATACTGTTGCGAGGTTGAGTCGGATTATTGTAGATTGGGAGGTAGCAAGTTTGAATTTGGTGTGTGTAAGAATGGTAAATGCTGCAGGGAGAGCTTTGCCTGGCCCCTTTAAAAAGTGCTGCAATTTCTGTGCTCGGAGAGTTTTTAAAAAATGCAAGTACACAGAGAGGCCAAACTGAAACATTTGTATTGAAACGCCAAGTAGCAGTGTTACCAAGGCTTTTGAATTTAGCCAATCAATTGAATTAGGTACTTAGATACAAAGAATCCATTAAGTTTAAATCTGATGGTTTTGACAACCTAGGATCAATCCTATTGTAGGGACGTTGATATGTCTTTACGGGTATAATAGAATGGCACTGTGGGACAAAGATGTAGAGTAGCTCTCAACTTTCGAGAGAAAGGGAGAATCGCTGGCCCTCGTAGCTTCATCTGTGTCTTAGAGAGAGCACCATCTAGATAGCAAAGATACCTCATTGTTTCCAGAGGAGCAGTTGGAGTGGAGACTCAGTGCAGAGAGCTTGAAGGTAAGACGGATTTTTACACTTTTTTGGAGGTTTTTCTTCTAAACTGGGAGTGTAAAACCGGAAGCAGGGCCCAGTGACCCCCAATAAATTTGAACGGAGAGGAAACCCGAGGCTCGAGACTTCTAGAGTCTCCCCCTGCCCCCACCCCACAACCTAAAAAAAAATGACTTGGAGTGAGAGTGGGTAAGCTTTTTTCTTTTTTCACTTATTCCTCTAATCTAAGGGGATGAGGAAAATCAGGCAAGATCTTTCTTATTTTTTATCTAGAGGGAATGGCAGTGAAATGTTCCTCCTGCAGGATGTTTGAGGTGAGGGATGCCATTAGTGACCCTGCTGATTTCACCTGTGGGAAGTGTACCCATCTCCAGCTCCTCAAAACCTGCGTTAGGGAACTGGAGCTGAAGTTGGATGAACTTTGCATCATTCGTGAGGCAGAGGTGATCATAGATAAGAGCTTCATGGATTTGGAGACTCCAAAAAATGAAAATAGATGGGTGACAGTGAGAGGGGCTGGGAGGAAGCAGCCAGTACAGGGATTCCCTGTGGTCGTTCCCCTCAGCAACAAATATTCTGTGTTGGATTTTGTTGAGGGGGACGACCTACCAGTGGTAAGCCAGAGTGACTGGACTTTGAGCACTGAGTCTGTCCCTGTGCCTCAGAAGGGAAGGGAGGAGAGCAGGAAAATAATAGTAATTGAGGACACGATGGTTAGAGGGACAGATGGGAGGTTTTGCAGCAGCAAAAGAGACTCACAGATGGTATGCTGCCTCTGGGTGCAAGAGTCCATGATGTCTCGGACTGTGTTTTCAAGATCCTTAAGGGGGAGGAGGATCAGTCGCAGGTCATGCTGCACGTTGGTACCAATGACGTAGGTAGAAAGAGGGATGGGGATTTAAAACAGGAATTTAGGGAGCTAGGCTGGAAGCTGAAAGCTAGGACAAAGCATGTTGTCATCTCTGGTTTGTCGCTGGTGCCATGTGCTAGTGAGTTGAGGAACAGGGAGAGAGTGCAGATTAACATATGGTTGCAGGGATGGTGTAGGAGAGAGAGTTTCATTTACATGGATAATTGGAGCACATTCTGGGGAAGGTGGGACTTGTACAAACAGGACAGTTTGCACCTGAACCAGAGGGGCACTAATATCCTGGGAGGGAAATTTGCATCTGCTCTTCGGGGGGTTTAAATTAATTTGTCAGGGGGTTGGGAAAACGAGATGTAGTCCAGAAGCCAGTGTTGAGGGTCGCGAGGTACTGAGGAAGGTACCAAGGTTGCAGGAGTGTACAGGCAGACAGGATGGTAGATTGAAGTGTATCTACTTCAATGCAAGGAGCATCAGGAATAAGGTAGGTGAACTTGGAGTGTGGATTGGTACTTGGGATTATGATGTTGTGGCCATTACGGTGACATGGTTAGGACAGGAACGGTTGTTGGCAGTTCCAGGGTATAGATGTTTCAGTAAGAGTAGGGAAGGCGGTAAAAGAGGTGGAGGAGTAGCATTGTTAATCAAGGATAGTTTAACAGCTGCTGAAAGACATTTCGAGGGCGATCTGCCTACTGAGGTAATATGGGCTGAAGTTAGAAATAGGAAGCAGATTATGGATAGGTGTTGAGGTCACAGGGTAGTTATCATGGGCAACTTTAACTTCCAAATATTGATTGGAACCTTTATAGGTCGAATAGTTCGGATGGGACACTTTTTGTACAGTGTGTGCAGGAGAGTTTCCTGACACAATATGTGGATAAGCCGACAAGAGGTGGGTCCACATTGGACTTGGTACTGGGTAATGAATCGGGCCAAGTGTTAGATTTGTTTGTAGGAGAGCACTTTGGAGATAGTGACCACAATTCGGTGTCCTTTATTATTGCAATGGAGAAGGATAGGGTCACACGACAGGGCAAGGTTTACAATTGGGGCGAGGTAATTATGATGCGATTAGGCAAGAATTAGGGAGCACTGGTAGTTTAAGCCAGGGCAGAACTTACTCAGTTAATGGTAGGGCACTGGGGAGAGTTACAGAACAAACACATCTAGGGGTACAGGTTCATAGCTCCTTCAAAGTGGAGTCACAGGTGGACAGAGTGGCAAAGAAGGCATTCGGCATGCTTGGTTTCATCGGTCAGAACATTGATCACAGGAATTGGGACGTCTTGCTGAAGTTGTATAAAACATTGATAAGGCCACATGTGGAATACTGTATGCAAATCTGGTCACCTTCTTATAGAAAGGACATTATTAAACTAGAAAGAGTGTATAAACGATTTACTAGGATGTCACCTGGACTTGATTGCTTGAATTATAAGGAGAGACTGGATGGACTGGGACTTTTTTCTCTGGAGCATGGGAGGCTGAGGGGCGATCTGAAAGAGATCTCTTAAATAATGAGAGGCACAGATCAGCTAGATATTCAATATTTTTTCCCAAAGGTAGGAGAGTCTAAAACTAGAGGGCATAGGTTTAAGGTGAGAGGGGAGAAACACAGAAGGATCCAGAGGGACAATTTTTTCACGCCAAGGGTGATGAGTGTCTGGATCAAGCTGCCAGAGGCAGTAGTAGAGGCGGGTACAATTTTGTTTTTTAAAAAGCGTTTAGATAGTTACATGAGTACGATGGGTATAGAGGGATATGGGCCAAATGCGTGCAATTGGGACTAGCTTAGGGGTTTAAAAAAAAGGCGGCATGGACAAGTTGGGCCAAAGGGTCTGTTTCCATGCTGTAAACCTCTATGACTCTAAGAAGAAGGAGGCACATGTATAGGCAGTTGGGATCAAGTGGATTTCTTGAAGAGTTTAAAGGGTGTCAGAGCAGAGTTGAGGGAGGAATCAGGAGGGCAAAAAGAGGACACAAAATTGTTTTGGCAGATAAGGCAAAGGAGAATCCAAAGAGCTTCTACAAATACATAAAGGGCAAAAGAGTAACAAGAGAGCGAGTAGGACCTCTTCAGGATCAACAAGGTCACCTATGTGCAGACCCACAGGAGATGGGTGAGATCTTAAATGAATATTTCTCATCAGCATTTACTGTTGAGAAAAGCATGGATGTTAGGGAATTTGGGGAAATAAATAGCAATATCTTGAGGGGTGCACATATTATAGAGATGGAGCTGCTGGAAGTCTTAAAGTGCATCAAGGTAGATAAATCTCGACCTGATGAAGTGTACCCCAAGACATTGTGGGGGGCTAGGAAGGAAATTGCGTGTCCTCTAGTAGAGAGGCATTTAGACAGTTACATGGGTTAGGTGGGTATAGAGGGATATGGGCTAAACACAAGCCATTGAGATTAGCTTAGTGGTTAAAACTGGGCGGCATGGACCAGTTGGGCCGAAGGGCCTGTTTCCATTTTGTAATCCTCTATGACTCTATAAGATGGGAGCAGAAACTGTCAGGTATGGGCATAAATGAAAAGCAGAGCTTTTCCAATGAACAAATACTGCATGTCCTTCATAGGTATGTCCCTGTCAGGCAGGGAGGAAATGGTCGAGTGAGGAAACCATGATTCACAAAGGAGGTTGAATGTCTTGTCAAGAAGAAAAAGGAAGCATATATAAGGATGAAAAAACAAGGTTCAGTTGGGTCGCTTGAGAGTTACAAGGTAGCTAGGAATGAGTTAAAGAAAGGGCTTACAGAACTAGGAGGGGGCATGAGAAGTCCTTGGGGGGTCGGATAAAAGAAAACCCCAAGGCTTTTTACTCTTATGTGAGAAAGAAAAGAATGACCAGGGTGAGGTTAGGGCCAGTCAAGGGTAGTAGTGGGAACTTGTGCATGGAGTCAGAAGAGATAGGTGAGGCATTGAATGAATATTTTTCTTCAGCGCTCACTAAGGAGTGGGGCCATGTTTTTGAGAAGGAGTGCGTGATACAGGCTGATAGGATGGAGGAGGTAGATGTTCTGAGGGAAGATGTACTAGCAATTTTGAAAAACCTGAGGGTGGATAAGTCCCCTGGGCCAGATGGCATACATCCTAGGATACTTTGGGATGCAGGGGATGAGATTGCGGAGCCTTTAGCTTTAATCTTTGGGTCCTCACTGTCCATGGGGATTGTGCCAGAGGACTGGAGAGTGGCAAATGTTGTTCCTCTTTTCAAGAAAGGAAATAGAAATGACCCTGGTAATTACAGGCCAGTTGGTCTTACTTCGGTGGTCGGTAAGTTAATGGAAAGGGTCCTGAGAGGTAGGATTTATGACCATTTGGAAAGATTCAGTTTAATCCGGGATAGTCAGCACAGTTTCGTGAGGGGTAAGTCCTGCCTCGCAAATGTGATTGAATTCTTTGCAAAGGTAACTAAGTTTGTGGACGAAGGTAGAGCAGTTGATGTCGTATACATGGATTTTAGTAAGGTGTTTGATAAGGTTCCCCATGGTAGGCTCATGAAGAAGATAAGGAGGTGTGGAATAGAAGGAAATTTGGCCAATTGGATAAGTAACTGGCTGTAATCGTAGAAGACAGAGGGCGGTGGTAGATGGAAAATTTTCAGACTGGAGGCCAGTTACCAGCGGTGTACCACAGGGATCAGTGCTGGGTCCTCTACTTTTTGTGACTTTAATCAGTGACTTGGAAGAAGGGACTGAAGGGTGGGTTAGTAAATTTGCTGACGACACCAAGATTGGTGGAGTAATGGATGAGGCGAAGGGCTCTTGCGGACTGCAAAGAGACGTTGATAGGATGCAGAGCTGGGCAGAAAAGTGGAAATGTAGTTTAACTCTGAGAAGTGTGAGGTGATTCATTTTGGTAGGACAAACTTGAATACAGACGACAGGGTCAACGGCAGGGTTCTGAGGAATGTGGAGGAACAGAGAGATCTTGGGGTTCATATCCACAGATCTCGGAAGGTGATATACTCAAGTGGATAGAGCTGTGAAGAAGGCTTAGAATGTGTTCGCGTTTATTAACAGGGGGTTTGAGTTTAAGAGCCGTGGGGTTATGCTGCAACTGTACAGGACGTTAGTGAGACCACGTTGGGAATATTATGTTCAGTTCTGGTCACCTCATTATAAGAAGGATGTGGAAGCATTGGAGAGAGTGCAGAGGAGATTTACCAGGATGCTGCTTGGTTTGGAGGGTAGGTCTTATGAGGCAAGGTTGAGGGAGCTGGGGTTTTTCTCTTTGGAACGGAGGAGGATGAGAGGCGACTTGATAGACGTTTATATGATGAGAGGGATAGATAGAGTGGATGCGCAGAGACTATTCCCTCAGGTGGATGTAGCTGTTACTAGGGGGCATAACTATAAGGTTCGTGGTGGGAGATATAGGAGGGATGTCCAAGGTAGATTCTTCACTCAGAGAGTGGTTGGGGTGTGGAATGCACTGCCTGCTATGATAGTGGAGTCAGACACTTTAGGAACTTTCAAGTGGTTATTGGATAGGCACATGGAGCACTCCAGAATGGTAGGGAGTGGGATAGCTTGATCTTGGGATTGGACATAGCTCAGCACAACATTGAGGGCCAAAGGGCCTGTACTGTGCTGTACTGTTCTACATTTCTATGTTTCTATCCCAAAGAAGAAAGAAGTTCCAGACAGAAGAATCAACAGAGAAGGCTGTGAATGTTCAAGAAAAAACAAAACCTGCTTATAATTTAGAGAGTGACTAAATTCTATTTTGTTAATGAGTGGGAATTGTATTTTATTGAAATAGCGTACCGTTAGAATCTTGTTTTATTCAGGAGTAGATAATAGTTAAAAGGGATTTATTTGATTAGTTAATAGTTTAGTTAATTAGCTCACAGTCAGTTAAATAAATTGTTACGTGTTGATTTTAGAGAGAGATATTTATTCTGTATTTAACCACTAGGAGTTGCTGAAGAGCGGGTCACTCCACTTCTCGCACACTTTTTACAGACTATAGGGTCAGGTACTCCTCCCTGCATATTTCAATATTAGTTCTCAGAGCCAGGGGGAGGGGGGTGCCAAAGATTTTCTGGGGGTCAAAGAGGCTTAACATTGCTAAAGAGGTTCCGGGGGTCGAAGAGACTTAGCATTCCTAAAGATTTTCTGGGGGTCGAAGAGGCTTCCCAGATTTTGCCAAGAAAGTTTAGAAAGACAGAAAAAGATGACACTTGTAGAATTGGCAAACTGGCTGAAATTGGATTGAACCAGGGATAGTAAGAAAGCTGAAATTGTAACAGAGACCCCCAGAACTTTAGCAATGCTAAACCTCTTCAACTCCCAGAACCTCTTTAGCAATGCTAAAAGTAATTTCCCCACTTCTGATTTAACCGACAACAACCCCCTAAAATTAAACAGATCTTCCACTTCTTACTTGAGCTTTCTTTAGAGATCTAGGACTATTCAAATCCTGGACTCGAGCCCCCAGTCCATCATAAAGCAGAGTTGGATCCTTCTCCTTCTTCTCTCTCTCTCTCTCTCTTTTCGCACCCCCCCCGCCCCCCTTCCTGAGAAGTAACACTGAAATATGCAGGGAGGAGTACCTGGCCCTATAATCTGTAAAATGTGTGCAAGAAGTGGAGTGACCCGCTCTTCAGCAACTCCTCGTGGTTAAATACGGAATAAATATCTCTCTAAAATCAACGCGTAACAATTTACTTATCTGACTGAGCTACTTAACTAAACTATTAACTAACGGAATAAATCCCTTTTAACGATTAACTACTCCTGAATACAATAAGATTCTAACAGTACGCTGTTCCAATAAAGTACAATTCCCACTCATTAACAAAATAGAATTTAGTCACTCTCTAAATTGAAAGCAGGTTTTGTTTTTTCTTGACTATTCGGAGCCTTCTCTGTTGATCCTTCTGTCTGGAACTTCTTTCTCCTTTGGTATCAGAGAAACAGTCAAATACCGTGGAGTTAGAAAAACTTAAATTGCAATGAGACAATAGGAATTAGAAAGTGAACTTAAAAGGCAGGAGACAGAGAGAAGAAAAAGAAAAGGAGAGGAAGGCCCAAGCAGAAGATAAAGGGAAAGATTTTTTATCTTGGAAAAGATGAAGTTGGAACTTGAAGCAAAAAGACTTGAAATGACGGAAGTTTAAGTGATGATTGTAGCCCAGCGCCTGATAGGAATGGAGACAAATATGTCCAAACGTTCCCAGAATTGGATGAAAAAGATGCAGAAGCCTTTTTCATTTCCTTTGAGAAATTGGCTACACAGATGAACTGGCCAGAGGAAATGTGGGTAATGTTAATTCATCCACGCTTTTTTTATTCATCCGTGGGACATGGGTGTCGTTGGCTGGCCAGCATTTATTGCCCATCCGTAGTTGCCCTTGAGAAGGCGGTGGTGAGCTGCCTTCTTGAATCGCTGCAGTCCATGTGCTGTGGGTTGACCGACAATGCCATTAGACAGGAATTCCAGGATTTTGATCCAGCGACTGCGAAGGAACAGCGATATATTTCCAAGTCAGAATGGCGAGTGGCTTGGAGGGGAACTTGCAGGTGATAATGTTCCCATGTATCTGCTGCCCCTCGTCCTTCTAGATGGAAGTGGTTGTGGGTTTGGAAGGTGCTGTCTGAGGATCTTTGGTGAATTGCTGCAGTGCATCTTGCAGATGGTACACACTGCTGCTACTGAGCATTGGTGGTGGAGGGATTGAATCATAGAAATCATAGAAACCCTACAGTACAGAAAGAGGCTATTCGGCCCATTGAGTCTGCACTGACCACAATCCAGCCAGGTCCCACTCCATATCCCTATATATTTTACCCTCTAATCCCTCTAACCTACACATCTCGGGTCACTAAGGGACAATTTTAGCATAGCCAATCAACCTAACCTGCACATCTTTGGACTGTGGGAGGAAACTCATGCAGACAAGGGGAGAATGTGCAAACTCCACACAGAACATAAGAACATAGAACATAAGAAATAGGAGCAGGAGTAGGCCATCTAGCCCTTCGAGCCTGCCCCGCCATTCAATAAGATCATGGCTGATCTGTCGTGGCTCAGTTCCACATTCCCGCCCTCTCCCCATAACCCTTAATCCCCTCGCTTATCAAAAACCCATCAACCCGCGTCTTAAAAATATTTAGTGAGGTAGCCTCCACCACTTCAACGGGCAGAGAATTCCAGAGATTCACCACCCTTTGAGTGAAGAAGTTCCTCCTCAACTCCGTTCTAAACCGCACCCCCCTTTATCTTGAGGCTGTGCCCCCGAGTCCTACTGTCCTTTCTGAGCGGGAAGAGTCTCTCCACCTCTATCCTATCCATCCCATTCATCATCTTATATGTCTCAATGAGATCTCCCCTCATTCTTCTAAACTTTAACAAGTACAAGCCTAGTTTATTCAGCCTCTCCTCATAGCTCAACCCCCTCAACTCCGGCATCAGCCTAGTAAACCTCCTCTGCACTCCCTCCAAGGCCAAAACATCCTTGCGTAAGTGTGGCGACCAAAACTGCACACAGTACTCTAGCTGCGGCCTCACCAATGCCCTATACAGCTGCAGCAAGACCTCCCTACTTTTATATTCAATCCCCCTCGCTATGAAGGCCAGCATCCCATTCGCCTTCCTGACCACCTGCTGCACCTGCAGGCTGCGTTTTTGCGACTCATGCACAAGGACCCCGAGGTCCCTCTGCACCGTCGCCTGCTGCAGTTTTTCGCCACGTAAGTAATAGTCCTTCCTACCATTATTCCTACCAAAGTGGACCACCTCGCACTTGCCAACATTGAATTCCATTTGCCAGTTCCTGGCCCATTCGCCCAGCCTATCTAGATCCTTCTGCAGACTCTCCACACCCTCCGCGCAATTTGCCGTTCCACCAATCTTGGTGTCATCAGCAAATTTCGACACCATACACTCGGTTCCCTCCTCCGGATCATCTATATAAATGGTAAATAGCTGAGGCCCCAGCACCGACCCCGGGGCACTCCACTAGTCACCAACCGCCAATCCTAATAGCACCCATTAACCCCCACTCTCTGCCTCCTATTTGACAACCAATCCTCTATCCACGCTAACACCCTACCCCCAACTCCACGCCCCCTTACCTTCTGCAATAACCTCTTGTGAGGTACCTTGTCAAACGCCTTCTGAAAATCAAGAAAGACCACATCCACCGGCTCTCCTCTATCCACCGCCCTCGACACATCCTCATAGAACTCCAATAAATTCGTCAGACACGACTTCCCCTTAACAAAACCGTGCTGCGTCTGCTCTATCAAGCAATTCCCCTCAAGATGTCTCGCTATTTTCTCCTTGATGACGGATTCTAACATTTTACCTACAACAGACGTTAAACTAACCGGCCTATAATTCCCTGCCTTTTGCCTGCCGCCCTTCTTAAACAACGGCGTAACATTAGCCGTTTTCCAATCTTCCGGCACTTCCCCGGAATCCAGCGACGTTTGGAAAATAACTACCAAGGCATCCACTATCACCTCCGCCATTTCTTTCAGAACCCTCGGATGCATTCCATCCGGTCCTGGGGACTTGTCCACAATCAGTCCCTCCAGTCTGTCGAGCACCGCCTCTCTAGTAACAATAATGTCATTGAGACCCTCCAGTCCTTCCACCTTTCCATCGCTAACACCCGGCAAATTGTTCACGTCCTCCTCCATGAAGACCGAAACAAAAAAGTTATTCAAGACCTCAGCCATTTCCCCATCCCCTACCACTAAGTACCCCATCTCATCCTCTAAGGGTCCAACGTTCACCCTAGCCAGCCTCTTCCTTTTTATATATTTATAAAAACTCTTGCTATCCTTTTTTATATTAAGCGCTAGCCCAGCTTCATAGTTTCTCCTACCCTTCTTTATCAACTTCTTTGTCAATCTTTGTTGACATTTAAACCTCTCCCAATCCTCTTCTCGCCCACTACTCTTAGCTATTCTAAACGCCTCTGCTTTTAATTTAACACTTTCCTTCACCTCCTTCGTTATCCACGGCTTATTACCTCTCCTCCTACGGTCCTTTTTAACCATCGGAATAAATTTCTGCTGAGCACCAAGAAAGATCTCCTTAAAGATCCTCCACTGCTCCTCAGCAGACCTACCTTCCAACGCGCTCCCCCAGTCAACATTCGCCAATCCTTCTCTCATCCTACCATACTCCCCTCTGTTCAAACAAAGGACGCGTGTCTGGGAACCCACTTTCTCCTCCTCCATCTGCACCAGAAACTCCACCATACAATGATCAGTCTCCCCAAGAGGATCCTTCACCACAAGGTCCCTAATTCTACCCGCCTCATTACATAACACCAGATAGTGACCCAAGCCGGGAAACAAACCTGGGTCCCCGGAGCTGTGAAGCAACAATGCTAACCACTGTGCTACCGTGCCACCCAAATGTTTGTAGATGTGGTGCCAGTCAGGCAGGCTGCTTTGTCCTGGAAGGTGTCGAGCTTCTTGAGTGTTGTTGGAGCCGCATCCATCCAGGTAGGTGGAGAGTATTCCATCACACTCCTGACTTGTGCCTTGTAGATGGTGGACAAGCTTTGGGGGGAGTCGGGAAGTGAGTTATTCTCTGCAGTATTCCTAGCCTCGGTCCTGCTCTTGTAGCCACTGTGTTTATGTGATGAGCCCCAAGGATGTTGACAGTGGGAGATTCAGTGATGGTTACACCATTGAATGTCAAGGGGCGGTGGTTAGAATGTCTCTTATTGGTGATGGTCACTGCCTGGCATTTGTGTGTCACAAATGTTACTTGCCACTTGTTAGCCCAAGCCTGGATGTTGTCCAGATCTTGCTGCATTTGAACATGGACTTCTTCAGTATCTGAGGAGTTGTGAATGGTGCTGAACATTGTGCAATCACCGGCAAACATTCCCACTTCTGACCTTATGATGGAGGGAAGGTCATTGGTGAAGCAGCTGAAGATTGATGGGCTTAGGACACTCCCCTGAGGTACTCTTGCAGAGATGTCCTGGAGCTGAGATGACTGACCCTCCACAACCAGTAGAACCATCTTTCTATGTATCAGGTATGACTCCAACCAGTGGAGAATTCTTCCCCTGATACCCATTGATTCCAGTTTTGCGAGGGCTTCTTGATGCCACACTGGGTCAAATGCAGCCTCTATGTCAAGTTGGTAGGCAGGGTACTGGTGTTTGCAGCACTGTCAGGGGAGGTGTCAGGAGAATATGAAGTAGAAAAGGCTGTTTTGAGTGCCTACGAATTGGTACCAGAAGCGTATAGGCAATGGTTCAGAAAGATAAGACAGGAGCCAGGTCAGTTTGAAAGAATTAAGCAGAGCAACTTCGATAGATGGGTGAGATTATTAAAGATAGAAAGGACATATAACGCCATTGGAGATATTATTCTGCTGAAGGAACTTAACTTCCAGAAGTGATAAGAACTCATGTTGAAGAACAGAGAGTTAACACAGCGAGAAGAGCTGCAGAGATGGCAGATGAATGTAAAGAACAAAGAACAGTACAGCACAGGAAACAGGCCCTTCGGCCCTCCAAGCCTGTGCTGCTCATTGGTCCAACTAGACCATTCGTTCGTATCCCTCCATTCCCAGTCTGCTGATGTGACTATCCAGGTAAGTCTTAAACGATCCCAGCGTATCCGCCTCCACCATCCTACTTGACAGTGCATTCCAGGCCCCCACCACCCTCTGTGTAAAAAAAAAAAGCATCCCTCTGAAAGCCCCTCTCACCTTGAGCCTGTGACCCCTCGTGATCGTCACCTCTGACCTGGGAAAAAGCTTCCCACTCTTCACCCTATCTATACCCTTCATAATTTTGTACATCTCTATTAGGTCTCCCTTCATTCTCCGTCTTTCCAGGGAGAACAACCCCAGTTTACCCAATCTGTCCTCATAGCCTAGACCCTCCATACCAGGCAATATCCTGGTAAACCTCCTCTGCACTCTCTGCAAAGCCTCCATGTCCTCCTGGTACATTAGCGACCAGAACTGGTCGCAGTACTCCAAATGTGGCCTAACCAATGTTCTATACAGCTGTAACATCAGACTCCAGTTTTTATACTCCGTACCCCATCCTATAAAGGCAAGCATACCATATGCCGCCTTCACCACCTTCTCCACCTGTGCTGCCACCTTCAAGGATTTGTGGACTTGCACACATAGGTCCCTCTGTGTTTCTATACTCTTGATGGTTCTGCCATTTATTGTATAACTCCCCCCTACATTAGTTCTTCCAAAATGCATCACTTTGCATTTGTCTGGATTAAATTCCATCTGCCATTTATTTCTCCACTCAATTTTCCGGCCTATCTATATCCTGCTGTATTTTCCGTCAATGTTCATCGCTATCAGCAAGTCCAGCCATCTTTGTGTCATCCACAAACTTACTGATCACACCAGTTACATTAATATACATTAATGCATAAATTGAAGCCTAGCTTCTGACAGCAGTTTCACTCCCTGAGGGATAGAAAGTGGGAGAGAGGGAGATCCTACAGTGAAAAACAAATAGTAGCTCACACTGGGAAGTTTACCACACGTGGAAAAATAAATTCAATAGGGTAGAAAAGAGGCGAAAGAGCAGGTGTTTTCACTGTGGTAAGGTGGGACCATAACGTCACAGTGCTGGGGGTTTGAAGAAAGGCCCTGGGAAAAAAGTTGTGTTAAAAGATGCTCAACCAGTAGGATTAGTGAAGGAAACCCTGAGAGAAGCTAAGGAGCTGAAGGTGTTCAATAGTGACAGAGCGGTGTTCTCGGATCAACCTGTATCTGGGGTCACCGTTGCAGATGTTAGAGCAGTTTTCTCCAAGGTCAACCCATGGAAATTGACTGGCCCGGATGGGGAACCCAAACATGCACTCAGATCCTGCGTGGATCAGCTGGCGGGGGTATTCACAGGTATCTTCAACTTCTCTTTACAACAATGAGGTCCCTATGTGCCTCATGAAGACGACCATCATCCCAGTACTTAAGAAAAGCCAGTCACTAAGGCACGCTGCCTATCGGCTGGTGGCTGTGACATCCATCATTATGAAGTTCTTCGAAAGGTTAGTCATGGTATGAATCAATTCCAGCCTCCCGGACTGCCTGGATCCACTACAGTTTGCCTATCACCACAACAGGTCCACAGCAGACGCCATCTCCCTGACACTGCACTCAACCCTGGATAACAAGGACACCTGTGTCAGACTCCTCTCAGCCTTCAACACTACGACGCCCATGAAACTCATCTCCAAACTCTGGCCTGGACCTCAGCTCCTCCCTCTGCCACTGGATCCTGAACTTCCTAACTCTCAGACTGCAATCAATAAGGATAGGCAACAACACCTCCTCCACAATCATCCTCAATACCAGTGCCCTCAAGGCTGTGTTCTCAGCCTCCTACAATACTCATTAAGTAGTCTTATAACACCAGGTTAAAGTCCAACAGGTTCATTTAATAGCACAAGCCACAAGCTTTTGGAGCGCTGCCCCTTCATCAGGTGAGTGACTCACCCGATGAAGGGGCAATGCTCTGAAAGCTCATGCTGCCAAATAAACCTGTTGGCCTTTAACCTGGTGTTCTGAAACTAGTTACTGTGCCTACCCAGTACAACGTCAGCAACACCACATCATCCCACAATACTCCTTATACACCTATGACTGTGTGGCCAAATTCCCCTCCAGTTCAATTTTCAAGTTTGCTGACGACACCACCATTATTTGAGATCTGACCCACTATGATGAGACAGAATACAGGAATGAGATAGAGAATCTGGTGAACTGGTGCAGCAACAACAATCTGTCCCTCAATGTCAACAAAACAAAGGAGATTGTCATCGACTTCAGGAAGTGTAGAAAGAAACATGCCCCTGTCTAGAACAACAGGGATGATGTAGAAATGGTCGAGAGCTTCAAGTTTTTAGATGTCCAGATCACCAACCATCTGTCCTGGTCCCCCCATGCCGACACTACAGTTAAGAGAGCCCTACCAACACCTCTGTTTTCTCAGAAGACTAAGGAAATTTGGCATATCCACTACGAATCTTTCCAACTTTTACAGATGCACATAGAAAGCATTTTTTCTGGTTTTATCACAGCTTGGTATCACTCTTGATCTTCACAAGACTGCATTGAAACTACAAAATGTCATGAATGTAGCCCAATCCATCACACAAACCAGCCTCCATCCATTGACTCTGTCTACACTTCCCACTGCCTCAGCAAAGCAGCCAGCAGAATGAAGGACCCCACACACCCCGGACATTCTCTCTTCCACCTTCTTCCTTCAGGAAAAAGTTAGAAAATTCTGGGGTCATATACCAACAGACTCAAGAACAGCTTCTTCTCTGCTGCTGTCAGACTTGAATGGACTTATCTTGCATTAACCTCATCTTTCTGCACACTCTACATATGACTGTAACACTGCATTCTGCACTCTCTCCTTTCCTTCTCTATGAACAGTATGCTCTGTATGCATAGCGCACAAGAAACAATATTTTTCACTGTGTCATAAGAACATAAGAAATAGGAGCAGGAGTAGGCCATCTAGCCCTTCGAGCCTGCCCCGCCATTCAATAAGATCATGGCTGATCTGTCGCTGCTCAGTTCCACTTTCCCGCTTTCTCCCCATAACCCTTAATCCCCTCTCTTATCAAAAACCCATCAACCCGCGTCTTAAAAATATTGAGCGAGGCAGCCTCCACCACTTCAACGGGCAGAGAATTCCAGAGATTCACCACCCTTTGAGTGAAGAAGTTCCTCCTCAACTCCGTTCTAAACCGCCCCCCTTTTATCTTGAGGCTGTGCCCCCTAGTCCTACTGTCGTCTTTGAGCGGGAAGAGTCTCTCCACCTCTATCCTATCCATCCCGTTCATCATCTTATACGTCTCAATGAGATCTCCCCTCATTCTTCTAAACTCTAACGAGTACAAGCCCAGTTTATTCAGCCTCTCCTCATAGCTCAACCCCCTCAACTCCGGTATCAGCCTAGTAAACCTCCTCTGCACTCCCTCCAAGGCCAAAATATCTTTGCGCAGGTGCGGCGCCCAAAACTGCACACAGTACTCCAGCTGCGGCCTCACCAATGCCCTATACAGCTGCAGCAAGACCTCCCTACTTTTATATTCAATCCCCCTCGCTATGAAGGCCAGCATCCCATTCGCCTTCCTGACCACCTGCTGCACCTGCAAGCTGGGTTTTTGCGACTCATGCACAAGGACCCCGAGGTCCCTCTGCACCGTCGCCTGCTGCAGTTTTTCGCCCCGTAAGTAATAGTCCTTCCTACCATTATTCCTACCAAAGTGGACCACCTCGCACTTGCCAACATTAAATTCCATTTGCCATTTCCTGGCCCATTCGCCCAGCCTATCTAGATCCTTCTGCAGACTCTCCACACCCTCCGCGCAATTTGCCGTTCCACCAATCTTGGTGTCATCAGCAAATTTCGACACCATACACTCGGTTCCCTCCTCCAGATCATCTATATAAATGGTGAATAGCTGAGGCCCCAGCACCGACCCCTGGGGCACTCCACTAGTCACCAACCGCCAATCCGAATAGCACCCATTAACTCCCACTCTCTGCCTCCTATTTGACAGCCAATCCTCTATCCACGCTAACACCCTACCCCCAACTCCATGCCCCCTTACCTTCTGCAATAACCTCTTGTGAGGTACCTTGTCAAACGCCTTCTGAAAATCAAGAAAGACCACATCCACCTGCTCTCCTCTATCCACCGTCCTAGACACATCCTCATAGAACTCCAATAAATTTGTCAGACACGACTTCCCCTTAATGAAACCGTGCTGTGTCCGCTCTATCAAGCAATTCCCCTCAAGATGCCTCGCTATTTCCTCTTTGATGACGGATTCTAACATTTTACCCACCACAGACGTTAAACTAACCGGCCTATAATTCCCCGCCTTTTGCCTGGCACCCTTCTTAAACAACGGCGTAACATTAGCCGTTTTCCAATCATCCGGCACTTCCCCGGAATCCAGCGACGTCTGGAAAATAACCACCAAGGCATCCACTATCACCTCCGCCATTTCTTTCAGAACCCTCGGATGCATTCCATCCGGTCCTGGGGACTTGTCCACAATCAGCCCCTCCAGTCTGTCGAGCACCGCCTCTCTAGTAACAGTAATGTCATTAAGACCCTCCAGTCCTACCACCTTTCCATCGCTAACACCCGGCAAATTATTCACGTCCTCCTCCGTGAAGACCGAAACAAAAAAGTTATTCAATACCTTAGCCATATCCTCATCCCCTACCACTAGGTCCCCTTTCTCATCCTCTAAAGGACGTATCGGACAGGGTATTCAGGACTCTATGGGGAGAGGGAGATCAACCCCAAGTTATAGTTCATGTGGGGACACATGACATAGGGAGATTAAGGGAAGGGGATATTAAGCAAAGATTTATGGAGTTGGGGTGGAAACTAAAGGTTAAGTCTGGAAGAGTAGTTATATCCGGACTCTTGCCTGTGCCACGGGATAGTTTAGAGAGGAATAGAGAGAGGGAAAGTTTGAACTCGTGGCTGAGGGGATGGTGCAGGAGGGAGGGGTTCAGGTACTTGAGCAATTGGGGCTCATTCTGGGGAAGTTGGGACCTCTATAAGAGTGATGGTCTACACCTGAACCAGAGGGGAATCAATATCCTGGGGGGTAAATTTGCAAAGGCTATGCAGGGAGGTTTAAACTGATTCGGAGGGGGGGTGGGATCGTGAGTAGAGGGGGTGAAAGTGAGGGGGGCATAGTTGGGGAATGCAAGGCACGGCATAGTGGGGGTGGGGCGGAGCAGGGTTTGAAATGCGTGCACTTTAATGCGAGGAGTATTCGCAATAAAGTGGATGAACTTGCAGCGTGGATCAGTACCTGGGACTTTGATGTTGTGGCCATTTCAGAGACATGGATAGAGCAGGGTCAGGAATGGTTGTTGCAGGTTCCGGGGTACAAATGCTTTAGCCGGAGTAGAGAAGAAGGTAGAAGGGGGGGTGGGGTAGCATTGCTAGTCAAGGACTGTATCACAGTGTCGGAGAGGAAGTTTGATGAGGACTTGTCAGTTGAGGTAGTATGGGCGGAGATTAGAAATAGGAGAGGAGAGGTCACCCTGTTGGGAGTCTTTTATAGACCTCCTAAAAGTTCTAGAGAGGTTGAGGAAAGGATTGCGGAGACAATCCTGGTTAGGAGTGAAAGTAATAGGGTAATTGTTATGGGGGACTTTAACTTTACGAATATTGATTGGAATTGCTATAGTTCTAGCTCGTTAGAGGGGTCAGTGTTTGTACAAAGCGTGCAGGAAGGTTTTTTGACTCAGTATGTAGATAGGCCAACTAGAGGTGAGGCTATATTGGATTTGGTGCTGGGAAATGAGCCAGACCAGGTGCTAGACTTGGAAGTTGGTGTGCATTTTGGTGATAGTGACCATAATTCGGTTACGTTCACCTTAGTGATGGGAAGGGACAGGCATGAACCTCGGGTCAGTAGTTTTAGCTGGGGTAAGGGTAATTATGAGGCTATTAGGAGTGAATTAGGAAGCATAGATTGGACTAGGACATTACAGGGACTGGGAACGTCCGAAATGTGGAGTTTTTTCAAGAAGCAGCTACTGCGAGTCCTTGATAGGTATGTCCCTGTCAGGCATGGAGGAATTGGTAGATCTAGGGAACCGTGGTGCACTAAAAGAGTTGAGTCGATGGTTAAAAAGAAAAAGGAGGCTTATGTTCGGATGAGATTTGAGGGCTCAGGTAGTGCACTAGAAAGCTTTAGATTGGCTAGGAGGGAGTTGAAGAGGGAGTTAAGAAGGGCTAAAAGAGGACATGAGAAGATCTTGGCTGATAGGATTAAGGAGAATCCTAAGGCATTCTATAGGTATGTCAGGAACAGAAGGTTGGTCAGGGCAAGATTAGGGCCAGTTACAGACAGCAGAGGGAAGTTGTGTGTGGAACCGGAGGAGATTGGAGAAGCATTGAACCAATATTTCTCTTCGGTGTTCACGCAGGGGGACATGAATATAGCTGAGGAGGACACTGGGTTGCAGGGGTGTAAAATAGACAGTATTACGGTTGATAAGGGGGATGTGCGGGATATTCTTGAGGGGCTGAAAATAGATAAGTCCCCTGGTCCGGATGGGATCTACCCTAGGATTCTCTGGGAGGCTAGAGAGGTGATTGCAGAGCCTCTGGCTCTGATCTTCAGGTCGTCATTGGTCTCTGGTGTAGTCCCGGAGGATTGGAGGATAGCGAATGTTGTCCCATTGTTTAAGAAGGGGAACAGAGACTTTGCCGGGAATTATAGACCGGTGAGTCTTACTTCTGTTGTGGGCAAGGTTTTAGAAAAAATTATTAGGGATAGGATTTATAGTTATTTGGAGTGTAATGAATTGATTAGAAATAGTCAGCATGGTTTTGTAGCGGGTAGGTCGTGCCTTACTAACCTTATTGAGTTTTTTGAGAAGGTGACCAAAGAGGTGGATGGGGGCAAGGTAGTTGACGTGGTATATATGGATTTTAGTAAGGCGTTCGATAAGGTTCACCATGGTAGGCTTCTGCAGAAAATGCAGATGTATGGGATTGTGGGTAATCTAAGAAGTTGGATCAGGAATTGGCTATCAGATAGGAGACAGAGGGTGGTGGTTGATGGTAAATATTCATCATGGAGTTCGGTTACGAGTGGTGTGCCTCAGGGATCTGTTTTGGGGCCACTGTTGTTTGTAATCTTTATTAATGATCTGGATGAGGGTACAGTTGGGTGGATTAGTAAATTTGCTGATGACACCAAAGTCGGAGGTGTGGTAGATTGTGAGGAAGGGTGTCATAGTCTGCAGGGAGACTTAGATAGGTTGCAGAGCTGGGCCGAGAGGTGGCGGATGGAATTTAATGCGGAGAAGTGTGAGGTAATTCACTTTGGTAGGAGCAACAGATGTGTGGAGTATAGGGCTAACGGGAGGACTTTGAATAGGGATGAACAGAGGGATCTTGGTGTATGTGTACATAGATCCCTGAAAGTTGGGAATCAAGTAGATAAGGTTGTTAAGAAGGCGTACGGTGTCTTGGCGTTTATTGGTAGGGGGATTGAATTTAGGAGTCGCAGCGTCATGTTGCAACTGTACACTACTCTGGTGCGGCCGCATTTGGAGTACTGTGTGCAGTTCTGGTCCCCACATTACAAGAAGGATGTGGAGGCTTTGGAGAGGGTGCAGAGGAGGTTTACTAGGGTGTTGCCTGGTATGGTGGGGAGGTCCTATGAGGAGAGACTGAGGGATTTAGGGTTGTTTTCGTTGGAAAGAAGGCGGCTAAGAGGGGATCTTATTGAAACATATAAGATGATTAGAGGTTTAGATAGGGTGGATAGTGATAGCCTTTTTCCTCGGATGGAGAAAGCTAGCACGAGGGGGCATGGCTTTAAATTAAGGGGGGGTAGCTACAGGACGGATGTCAGGGGTAGGTTCTTTACCCAGCGGGTGGTGAGGGATAGGAATGCCCTGCCTGCTGCAGTTGTAAATGCGCCTAGTTTGGGGGCGTTTAAGAGATCTGTGGATAGGTTTATGGACGAAAAGGGATTGGTATAGGCTAGTGGGTCATTGTTTTTGTAACTGGTCGGCGCAACATCGTGGGCCGAAGGGCCTGTTCTGCGCTGTAATGTTCTATGTTCTATGTTCATCCCCTACCACTAGGTCCCCTTTCTCATCCTCTAAAGGACCAACATTCACCCTAGCCAGCCTCTTCCTTTTTATATATTTATAAAAACTCTTGCTATCCTTTTTTATATTAAGCGCTAGCCCAGCTTCATAGTTTCTCCTACCCTTCTTTATCAACTTCTTTGTCAATCTTTGTTGACATTTAAACCTCTCCCAATCCTCTTCTCGCCCACTACTCTTAGCTACTCTAAATTCCTCCGCTTTTAGTTTAACACTTTCCTTCACCTCCTTCGTTATCCACGGCTTATTACCTCTCTTCCTACTATCCTTTTTGACCATCGGAATAAATTTCCGCTGAGCACCAAGAAAGATCTCCTTAAAGATCCTCCACTGCTCCACAACAGACCCTCCCTCCAACGCGCTCCCCAGTCCACATTCGCCAATTCTTCTCTCATCCTACCGTACTCCCCTCTATTCAAACAGAGGACGCATGTCCGGGAACCCACTTTCTCCTCCTCCATCTGCACCAGAAACTCCACCATACAATGATCACTCTCCCCAAGAGGATCCTTCACCACAAGGTCCCTAATTCTAGCCGCCTCATTACATAGCACCAGATCCAAGATAGCTCTCTCCCTCGTCGGCTCCAACACACACTGTTCGAGGAACCTATCCCGGCAGCATTCCAAGAACTCTTCCTCGAGCCCACCGCGTCCAACATGGGTCGACCAATCAATATGCAGATTGAAATCCCCCATAACTACGGCCGTCCCATTCCTGCACGCCGCACTTATTTGCGCGTTAACAGCCCGCCCCACCTCCAGATCATTATTCGGGGGCCTATAGACGACACCCACCAGCGTCTTCCTCCCTTTGCTGTTCCTAATCTCCACCCACAACGATTCCACCCTCTGCTCCTTGGCTCCAATATCATCCCTTGCTACCACCGTGATGCTATCCTTAATCAGCAGAACTACGCCCCCCCGATTAAGGATAGCATCACGGTGGTAGCAAGGGATGATATTGGAGCCAAGGAGCAGAGGGTGGTGTCCTAATACATGTGAGAATAATAAATCAAATCATTATCGACAGAGGGCGAGGGAGCAATGTTCAGTATTCGTGCACAAGTGTGACTTACGTGGACAATTCTTCTTGCAGATTCTTCGGTTCTTCCAAACCAAAGTCAGTGCCTGAGCCAACAGCCGTTTACAATCCTTCCAAATCTGCAT
>NW_027650369.1:0-96605 GCF_965287045.1 Carcharhinus amblyrhynchos
AGAATAATGTAAACACTGGAGTGGTTTAAAGCTGCAATCTGATCGAGGAGGTTGAGGGTGTTTTATATTTAGCGATGGATAGTGATATCTGAAATCTAAATCGAGCGATTCAGCCTCGCTCAGATATAGAATATAGTAAGATGACATGTTCAGAAGTGGGTTAAAGCCTAGAAACTAATTCAGGGTTCAATTAGCTTCTAAGTAATAAATATTAGGTTAAAATCTATGTGCTGGGCGGACTTGAAACTGGGAGAGTTCCATTCTGTTTTCTATGAGTGTTTTCAGGCTCCCTCATACACACACTGCCTGCAAAAATATCACTGCAGAAGCCTCTGGGTGGGGCTTAAGGCACCCAAAAGCCTGCAGAGGGCGATAGTGCGCACGTGCAGACCTCTGATACTGCACATGCGCATTACCAGTAGCAGGAGTCTGACAGAGGAGACAGAGAGCCGTCAGGCCCCTGCTACTGCAGGCAGCCTGAAGCAGCTCCCGCCACAATTGAGAGGGCCCGCAGCCTGAGCTGTGGCCCTCCCCCACCGACTGTGGACCCACCACCCTCTGCATTAGTGGCAGCGGGCCACCTCCCCCCCCATTAGCCCCTCCCCAACTGGTTCTGCCCCTAATGGGCCCACCCACTGGGCACTGCCAGGCTGGTTTTGCCCAGGGCAGCACAGTGGCACAATGCTTAGCACTGCTGCCTCATAGCGCCAGGGACCCAGGATCGATTCCTGGCTCGGGTCACTGACTGTGCAGAGTCTGCGCATTCTCCCTGTGTCTGCGTGGGTTCCCTCCGGTTTCCTCCCACAGTCCGAAAGACGTGCCGGTTAGGTGCTAAATTCTCCCTGAGTGTACCCGAACAGGCACCAGAGTGTGGCGAGTAGGGGATTTTCACAGTAACTTCATTGCAGTGTTAATGTAAGCCTTACTTCTGATTAACAAACGAACTTTACTTTCAAAAGATGCCAGTCTGGCACTGCCCAAGTGGCACCTCCCCCCCTCCTTGCCCTCGGCCTCCCGGGTGTGACCGTTCCCCTTTCTTGCCGGTGAGAGCCTCTCCCGATGAGGCTGGGTGACGGAGCGCCAGGCTCGCTGAGCAGGTGTAAAACAACATTGTAATAAATTTGCATATATTACCCTGCCCCCCTCACCCCCTCCCCCCCCACCCCCACCCCCCCCCATTCCCGGCGAGAGGCTGACTGTGCCGGAAATCCGGCACTCGCAAATACGGGGGCCAATTGCGCTGAACACTTTACACCCGAATTTACCACTGCGCTGACGGTAAAATCACCCCCAGGGGTGGGGTTTGGCAGGGTAGGTATCTGGAGGTTGTTTCTGTGCCTGGGGAACGGGGAACACAGGGGTACAGTCTGGGGGTAAAGGGGTCCATCGTTGAGGATTGAGGGCGGTGGGGGGGGTGAATCTTTTGAATTCTCCGGCCCAGGAGATTTTTGGCGTGGGGGATGGATGTGGGGGCGGACAGGAAAGCAGAGTCCAGTCAGATCATGTCAAAGGGCAGAGCAGGGCTGGACGGGCCGAATGGCCTGCATCTGCTCCTGTTCCTGATCCCCTCAATTGGAAGCTGGCCTTCAGTGTGAACTACCTGGGATACTGAGGCACGGCGAGGGTAAATCAACCGGGGTGGGGGGGGAGGGTGGGGGTTAGTATCTGGGGACACAGATAATTGGGCGGAGAACCACCCCCCCCCCCCCACCACCCCCACCCCCATCCCACCCCCCCCAACCTGCCCCCACCCACCTGTTCCCCCCACCCCCCCACCAAGCACCCCCCCCCCCCCCCCCCCCCCACCAACCCCCCCACCCCCCGAGGCAAGATTGAGGAGAACTCTTTTTAACCCAGTGGAAGATGGCGAACTGGAACTCCCTGCACCAAAGCAACTCACTCACAATTTCCCAGAGGGAATTGCGTGCCTATTTGGAAAATAACTGCAGGGACTCCGGGGAAAGGGCAGAGAAGCGGAGGGTTTACTAAGCCTGGGGAGGGCAGGTCTGTCATAGCAGGAGAGACTCAGTCGGTGAGGATTATATTCACTGGAGTTTAGAAGAGGGAGAGGGGATCTGATAGAAACTTATAGAATTCACACAGGTTAGACAGGGTAGATTCATAAAGAATGTTCCCGATGGTGGGGGAGTCCAGAACTAGGGGGTCAGAGTTTGAGGATAAGGGGTAGAACTGAGGTGAGGAGAGATTTCTGCAGCCAGAGGGTGGGGAATGTGTGGAATTCACTCCCACTGAAAGTAGTTCAGGCCAAAACGTTGTCTGATTTCAAGAAGAAATTAGATATCGCTCTCGGGGCTACAGGGATAAGGGGAGGGGAAGAGGGGATCAGGATACTGAATTAGATGGTCTGCCATGATTAAGATGAATGGTGGAGCAGGCTCGAAGGGCCAAATGGCCTCCTCCTGCTTCTAATTTCTATATGTTTCTATATGATAAAGGACAGTTTTGATGGGCCGAATGCTCTCTAGATGGATGTACACCTGACATAACATGGATGGACACTGAATCCCCAATCACTCTCACAGCACACGCACATTCCCAAGTACAATTTGTTTTTATTTATTCATGGGGACACGGGCAACACTGGCTGGGTCAGCATTTATTGCCCATCCCTCGTTGCCCCTGGGGGACAGTTGAGAGTCAACCACGGATGCCGGAGTGTGGCAACTAGGGAAACCTCACAGTAACTTCATTGCAGTGTTAATGTAAGCCTTAGTCCTGACTAAGAAATAAATTTTACTTTTAAAAGGTGCCGGACTGACATTGTCCAAGGAGCACCCCCTCCTTGTCCTCGGCCTCCCGGGGGACCTCAGTGGCCTCCGGTTCCAGCTGAGGCTCTGGAGTTACGTGTAGGCCAGACCGGGTAAGGATGTCCTTCCCTAAAGGACATGAGTGAGCCGGATGGGTTTTCCCGACAATCGACAATGGTTTCATGGTCATCAGTAGATTCTTAATTCCAGATTTTTTTAATTGAATTCAAATTGCACCATCTGCTGTGGTGGGATTCGAACCCGGGTCCCCAGAACATCAGCTGAATTGCTGTTCTAATAGTCCAGCAATAATACCATGGCCTTCCCTGATATTTTTCTGTTGAAACAGGAATAAATTAGTGAGTCACAATAAGGGCGTTGAAAGATCGGTGTTCCTTTATTTGTGAGAGAGCAGCAAAGGATTCTGGTCCTCCTGGGTCTTAAATAATTCAGGTTGAACCCGGGAGTGAACACAGAGACACAGCAACACTGAGAGTCTGAGAGACACAGCAACACTGAGAGTCTGAGAGACACAGCAACACTGAGACTCTGAGAGACACAGCAACACTGAGACTCTGAGAGACACAGCAACACTGAGACTCTGAGAGACACAGCAACACTGAGACTCTGAGAGACACAGCAACACTGAGACTCTGAGAGACACAGCAACACTGAGAGTCTGAGAGACACAGCAACACTGAGAGTCTGAGAGACACAGCAACACTGAGAGTCTGAGAGACACAGCAACACTGAGACTCTGAGAGACACAGCAACACTGAGACTCTGAGAGACACAGCAACACTGAGACTCTGAGAGACACAGCAACACTGAGACTCTGAGAGACACAGCAACACTGAGACTCTGAGAGACACAGCAACACTGAGACTCTGAGAGACACAGCAACACTGAGACTCTGAGAGACACAGCAACACTGAGACTCTGAGAGACACAGCAACACTGAGACTCTGAGAGACACAGCAACACTGAGAGTCTGAGAGACACAGCAACACTGAGAGTCTGAGAGACACAGCAACACTGAGAGTCTGAGACTCTGAGACACTGTGACTCTGAGACACTGAGACTCTGAGACACTGTGACTCTGTGACTCTGAGAGTCTGAGACTCTGAGAGTCTGAGACTCTGTGACTCTGAGACTCTGAGACTCTGAGACTCTGAGACTCTGTGACTCTGAGACACTGTGACTCTGAGAGTCTGAGACTCTGTGACTCTGAGACACTGTGACTCTGAGAGTCTGAGACTCTGTGACTCTGAGACACTGTGACTCTGAGACACTGTGACTCTGAGACACTGTGACTCTGAGACACTGTGACTCTGAGAGTCTGAGACTCTGAGAGTCTGAGACTCTGTGACTCTGAGACTCTGTGACTCTGAGAGTCTGAGAGTCTGAGACTCTGAGACTCTGTGACTCTGAGAGTCTGAGAGTCTGAGAGTCTGAGACTCTGACTCTGAGACACTGTGACTCTGAGACACTGTGACTCTGAGAGTCTGAGACTCTGAGACACTGTGACTCTGAGAGTCTGAGACACTGTGACTCTGTGACTCTGAGACTCTGTGACTCTGAGAGTCTGAGAGTCTGAGACTCTGTGACTCTGTGACTCTGAGACACTGTGACTCTGAGAGTCTGAGACTCTGTGACTCTGAGAGTCTGAGAGTCTGAGAGTCTGAGACTCTGTGACTCTGTGACTCTGAGACTCTGTGACTCTGAGACTCTGAGACTCTGAGACACTGTGACTCTGAGAGTCTGAGACTCTGAGACTCTGTGACTCTGAGACACTGTGACTCTGAGACACTGTGACTCTGAGACACTGTGACTCAGAGTCTGAGACACTGTGACTCTGTGACTCTGAGACTCTGTGACTCTGAGACTCTGTGACTCTGAGACTCTGAGAGTCTGTGACTCTGAGACTCTGAGAGTCTGTGACTCTGAGACTCTGAGACTCTGTGACTCTGAGACTCTGAGACTCTGAGACACTGTGACTCTGAGAGTCTGAGACTCTGAGACACTGTGACTCTGAGAGTCTGAGACACTGTGACTCTGTGACTCTGAGACTCTGAGACTCTGTGACTCTGAGACTCTGAGACTCTGTGACTCTGAGAGTCTGAGAGTCTGAGAGTCTGAGACTCTGTGACTCTGAGACACTGTGACTCTGAGAGTCTGAGACTCTGTGACTCTGTGACTCTGAGACTCTGTGACTCTGAGACTCTGAGACTCTGAGAGTCTGAGACTCTGTGACTCTGTGACTCTGAGACTCTGTGACTCTGAGACACTGTGACTCTGAGACACTGTGACTCTGAGAGTCTGAGACTCTGAGAGTCTGAGACTCTGTGACTCTGTGACTCTGAGACTCTGTGACTCTGAGACACTGTGACTCTGAGACACTGTGACTCTGAGAGTCTGAGACTCTGTGACTCTGAGAGTCTGAGACTCTGTGACTCTGTGACTCTGTGACACTGTGACTCTGAGACTCTGTGACTCTGAGACTCTGTGACTCTGTGACTCTGTGACTCTGAGACACTGTGACTCTGAGACACTGTGACTCTGAGACTCTGAGACTCTGTGACTCTGAGACACTGTGACTCTGAGACACTGTGACTCTGAGACACTGTGACTCTGAGAGTCTGAGACACTGTGACTCTGTGACTCTGAGACTCTGTGACTCTGAGACTCTGAGACTCTGAGAGTCTGAGACTCTGAGAGTCTGAGACTCTGAGAGTCTGAGAGTCTGAGACTCTGAGAGTCTGAGAGTCTGAGACTCTGTGACTCTGAGACTCTGAGACACTGTGACTCTGAGACACTGTGACTCTGAGAGTCTGAGAGTCTGAGACTCTGTGACTCTGTGACTCTGAGACTCTGAGATTCTGTGACTCTGAGACTCTGAGACTCTGAGACTCTGTGACTCTGTGACTCTGAGACACTGTGACTCTGAGACACTGTGACTCTGAGAGTCTGAGACTCTGTGACTCTGAGACTCTGTGACTCTGAGACTCTGAGACACTGTGACTCTGAGACACTGTGACTCTGAGACACTGTGACTCTGAGAGTCTGAGACTCTGTGACTCTGTGACTCTGAGAGTCTGAGACTCTGTGACTCTGTGACTCTGAGACTCTGAGACACTGTGACTCTGAGACACTGTGACTCTGAGACTCTGTGACTCTGAGAGTCTGAGAGTCTGAGACTCTGTGACTCTGTGACTCTGTGACACTGTGACTCTGAGACTCTGTGACTCTGAGACTCTGAGACTCTGTGACTCTGAGACACTGTGACTCTGAGACACTGTGACTCTGAGACACTGTGACTCTGAGAGTCTGAGACTCTGTGACTCTGTGACACTGTGACTCTGAGACTCTGTGACTCTGAGACACTGTGACTCTGAGACACTGTGACTCTGAGAGTCTGTGACTCTGAGACTCTGTGACTCTGAGAGTCTGAGACTCTGTGACTCTGAGAGTCTGAGACTCTGAGAGTCTGAGACTCTGTGACTCTGTGACTCTGAGAGTCTGAGACTCTGTGACTCTGAGACTCTGTGACTCTGAGACTCTGTGACTCTGAGACACTGTGACTCTGAGACACTGTGACTCTGAGACACTGTGACTCTGAGAGTCTGAGACTCTGTGACTCTGAGACTCTGAGACTCAGAGTCTGAGACTCTGAGAGTCTGAGACTCTGTGACTCTGAGACACTGTGACTCTGAGACTCTGAGACACTGTGACTCTGAGACACTGTGACTCTGAGAGTCTGAGACTCTGTGACTCTGTGACACTGTGACTCTGAGACTCTGTGACTCTGAGACACTGTGACTCTGAGACTCTGTGACTCTGAGACTCTGTGACTCTGTGACTCTGAGACTCTGTGACTCTGAGACTCTGAGACTCTGTGACTCTGAGACTCTGAGACTCTGAGACACTGAGACTCTGAGACTCTGTGACTCTGAGACACTGTGACTCTGAGACACTGTGACTCTGAGACACTGTGACTCTGAGAGTCTGAGACTCTGTGACTCTGAGACTCTGAGACACTGTGACTCTGAGACACTGTGACTCTGAGAGTCTGAGACTCTGAGAGTCTGAGACTCTGAGAGTCTGAGACTCTGTGACTCTGTGACACTGTGACTCTGAGACTCTGTGACTCTGAGACACTGTGACTCTGAGACACTGTGACTCTGAGAGTCTGTGACTCTGAGAGTCTGTGACTCTGTGACTCTGAGACTCTGAGAGTCTGAGACTCTGCGACTCTGAGACTCTGAGACTCAGAGTCTGAGACTCTGAGAGTCTGAGACTCTGTGACTCTGAGACACTGTGACTCTGAGACTCTGAGACACTGTGACTCTGAGACACTGTGACTCTGAGAGTCTGAGACTCTGTGACTCTGTGACACTGTGACTCTGAGACTCTGTGACTCTGAGACACTGTGACTCTGAGACACTGTGACTCTGAGACTCTGTGACTCTGAGACACTGTGACTCTGAGACTCTGTGACTCTGAGACTCTGTGACTCTGAGACTCTGAGACTCTGTGACTCTGAGACACTGTGACTCTGAGACACTGTGACTCTGAGACACTGTGACTCTGAGAGTCTGAGACTCTGTGACTCTGAGACTCAGAGTCTGAGACTCTGAGAGTCTGAGACTCTGTGACTCTGAGACTCTGTGACTCTGAGAGTCTGAGACTCTGTGACTCTGAGACTCTGTGACTCTGAGAGTCTGAGACTCTGTGACTCTGAGACTCTGTGACTCTGAGAGTCTGAGACTCTGTGACTCTGAGACTCTGAGACTCTGAGAGTCTGTGACTCTGAGACTCTGAGACTCTGTGACTCTGAGACTCTGAGACTCTGAGACACTGTGACTCTGAGAGTCTGAGACTCTGAGACACTGTGACTCTGAGAGTCTGAGACACTGTGACTCTGTGACTCTGAGACTCTGAGACTCTGTGACTCTGAGACTCTGAGACTCTGTGACTCTGAGAGTCTGAGAGTCTGAGAGTCTGAGACTCTGTGACTCTGAGACACTGTGACTCTGAGAGTCTGAGACTCTGTGACTCTGTGACTCTGAGACTCTGTGACTCTGAGACTCTGAGACTCTGAGAGTCTGAGACTCTGTGACTCTGTGACTCTGAGACTCTGTGACTCTGAGACACTGTGACTCTGAGACACTGTGACTCTGAGAGTCTGAGACTCTGAGAGTCTGAGACTCTGTGACTCTGTGACTCTGAGACTCTGTGACTCTGAGACACTGTGACTCTGAGACACTGTGACTCTGAGAGTCTGAGACTCTGTGACTCTGAGAGTCTGAGACTCTGTGACTCTGTGACTCTGAGACTCTGTGACTCTGAGACTCTGTGACTCTGTGACTCTGTGACTCTGAGACACTGTGACTCTGAGACACTGTGACTCTGAGACTCTGAGACTCTGTGACTCTGAGACACTGTGACTCTGAGACACTGTGACTCTGAGACACTGTGACTCTGAGAGTCTGAGACACTGTGACTCTGTGACTCTGAGACTCTGTGACTCTGAGACTCTGAGACTCTGAGAGTCTGAGACTCTGAGAGTCTGAGACTCTGAGAGTCTGAGAGTCTGAGACTCTGAGAGTCTGAGAGTCTGAGACTCTGTGACTCTGAGACTCTGAGACTCTGAGACACTGTGACTCTGAGACACTGTGACTCTGAGAGTCTGAGAGTCTGAGACTCTGTGACTCTGTGACTCTGTGACTCTGAGACTCTGAGATTCTGTGACTCTGAGACTCTGAGACTCTGTGACTCTGTGACTCTGAGACACTGTGACTCTGAGACACTGTGACTCTGAGAGTCTGAGACTCTGTGACTCTGAGACTCTGTGACTCTGAGACTCTGAGACACTGTGACTCTGAGACACTGTGACTCTGAGACACTGTGACTCTGAGACACTGTGACTCTGTGACTCTGTGACTCTGAGAGTCTGAGACTCTGTGACTCTGTGACTCTGAGACTCTGAGACACTGTGACTCTGAGACACTGTGACTCTGAGACTCTGAGACTCTGAGAGTCTGAGAGTCTGAGACTCTGTGACTCTGTGACTCTGTGACACTGTGACTCTGAGACTCTGTGACTCTGAGACTCTGAGACTCTGTGACTCTGAGACACTGTGACTCTGAGACACTGTGACTCTGAGACACTGTGACTCTGAGAGTCTGAGACTCTGTGACTCTGTGACACTGTGACTCTGAGACTCTGTGACTCTGAGACACTGTGACTCTGAGAGTCTGTGACTCTGTGACTCTGAGACTCTGTGACTCTGAGAGTCTGAGACTCTGTGACTCTGAGAGTCTGAGACTCTGAGAGTCTGAGACTCTGTGACTCTGTGACTCTGAGAGTCTGAGACTCTGTGACTCTGAGACTCTGTGACTCTGAGACTCTGTGACTCTGAGACACTGTGACTCTGAGACACTGTGACTCTGAGACACTGTGACTCTGAGAGTCTGAGACTCTGTGACTCTGAGACTCTGAGACTCAGAGTCTGAGACTCTGAGAGTCTGAGACTCTGTGACTCTGAGACACTGTGACTCTGAGACTCTGAGACACTGTGACTCTGAGACACTGTGACTCTGAGAGTCTGAGACTCTGTGACTCTGTGACACTGTGACTCTGAGACTCTGTGACTCTGAGACACTGTGACTCTGAGACTCTGTGACTCTGAGACTCTGTGACTCTGTGACTCTGAGACTCTGTGACTCTGAGACTCTGTGACTCTGAGACTCTGAGACTCTGAGACACTGAGACTCTGAGACTCTGTGACTCTGAGACACTGTGACTCTGAGACACTGTGACTCTGAGACACTGTGACTCTGAGACTCTGTGACTCTGAGACTCTGTGACTCTGTGACTCTGAGACTCTGTGACTCTGAGACTCTGTGACTCTGAGACTCTGTGACTCTGAGACTCTGTGACTCTGAGACTCTGAGACTCTGAGACTCTGTGACTCTGAGACACTGTGACTCTGAGACACTGTGACTCTGAGAGTCTGAGACTCTGTGACTCTGAGACTCTGAGACACTGTGACTCTGAGACACTGTGACTCTGAGAGTCTGAGACTCTGAGAGTCTGAGACTCTGTGACTCTGTGACACTGTGACTCTGAGACTCTGTGACTCTGAGACACTGTGACTCTGAGACACTGTGACTCTGAGAGTCTGTGACTCTGAGAGTCTGTGACTCTGTGACTCTGAGACTCTGAGAGTCTGAGACTCTGCGACTCTGAGACTCTGAGACTCAGAGTCTGAGACTCTGAGAGTCTGAGACTCTGTGACTCTGAGACACTGTGACTCTGAGACTCTGAGACACTGTGACTCTGAGACACTGTGACTCTGAGAGTCTGAGACTCTGTGACTCTGAGACTCTGTGACTCTGAGACACTGTGACTCTGAGACACTGTGACTCTGAGACTCTGTGACTCTGAGACACTGTGACTCTGAGACACTGTGACTCTGAGACTCTGTGACTCTGAGACTCTGAGACTCTGTGACTCTGAGACACTGTGACTCTGAGACACTGTGACTCTGAGACACTGTGACTCTGAGAGTCTGAGACTCTGTGACTCTGAGACTCAGAGTCTGAGACTCTGAGAGTCTGAGACTCTGTGACTCTGAGACTCTGTGACTCTGAGAGTCTGAGACTCTGTGACTCTGAGACTCAGAGTCTGAGACTCTGAGAGTCTGAGACTCTGTGACTCTGAGACTCTGTGACTCTGAGAGTCTGAGACTCTGTGACTCTGAGACTCTGTGACTCTGAGAGTCTGAGACTCTGTGACTCTGAGACTCTGTGACTCTGAGACTCTGTGACTCTGAGACACTGTGACTCTGAGACACTGTGACTCTGAGACACTGTGACTCTGAGAGTCTGAGACTCTGAGAGTCTGAGACTCTGCGACTCTGAGACTCTGTGACTCTGAGACTCTGTGACTCTGAGACTCTGTGACTCTGAGAGTCTGAGACTCTGTGACTCTGAGACTCAGAGTCTGAGACTCTGAGAGTCTGAGACTCTGTGACTCTGAGACTCTGTGACTCTGAGAGTCTGAGACTCTGTGACTCTGAGACTCTGAGAGTCTGAGACTCTGTGACTCTGAGACTCTGTGACTCTGAGACTCTGAGACTCTGTGACTCTGAGACACTGTGACTCTGAGACACTGTGAATCTGAGACACTGTGACTCTGAGAGTCTGAGACTCTGAGAGTCTGAGACTCTGCGACTCTGAGACTCTGTGACTCTGAGACTCTGAGACTCAGAGTCTGAGACTCTGAGAGTCTGAGACTCTGTGACTCTGAGAGTCTGAGACTCTGTGACTCTGAGACACTGTGACTCTGAGACACTGTGACTCTGAGACACTGTGACTCTGAGACACTGTGACTCTGAGAGTCTGAGACTCTGTGACTCTGAGACTCTGAGACTCTGAGACTCTGTGACTCTGAGACACTGTGACTCTGAGACACTGTGACTCTGAGACACTGTGACTCTGAGAGTCTGAGACTCTGAGAGTCTGAGACTCTGAGAGTCTGAGACTCTGTGACTCTGTGACTCTGTGACACTGTGACTCTGAGACTCTGTGACTCTGAGAGTCTGAGACTCTGTGACTCTGAGACTCTGTGACTCTGAGACTCTGACTCTGAGACTCTGTGACTCTGAGACTCTGTGACTCTGAGACACTGTGACTCTGAGACACTGTGACTCTGAGACACTGTGACTCTGAGACACTGTGACTCTGAGAGTCTGAGACTCTGTGACTCTGAGACTCTGAGAGTCTGAGACTCTGAGACTCTGAGACTCTGTGACTCTGTGACTCTGAGACACTGTGACTCTGTGACTCTGAGACACTGTGACTCTGAGACACTGTGACTCTGAGACACTGTGACTCTGAGACTCTGAGACTCTGAGACTCTGTGACTCTGAGACACTGTGACTCTGAGACACTGTGACTCTGAGACTCTGAGACTCTGTGACTCTGAGACTCTGTGACTCTGAGACACTGTGACTCTGAGACACTGTGACTCTGAGACTCTGAGACTCTGTGACTCTGAGAGTCTGAGACTCTGTGACTCTGAGACTCTGTGACTCTGAGACTCTGTGACTCTGAGACACTGTGACTCTGAGACACTGTGACTCTGAGACACTGTGACTCTGAGACACTGTGACTCTGAGACACTGAGACTCTGAGACTCTGTGACTCTGAGACACTGTGACTCTGAGACACTGTGACTCTGAGACACTGTGACTCTGAGACTCTGTGACTCTGAGACTCTGAGACTCTGACAGTCTGAGACACTGAGACTCTGAGACACTAAGACACTGAGACTCTGACAGTCTGAGACACTGAGACTCTGAGACTCTGAGACACTGAGACTCTGAGACACTGAGACACTGAGACTCTGACAGTCTGAGACACTGAGACTCTGAGACACTGAGACTCTGAGACTCTGAGACACTGAGACTCTGAGACACTGTGACTCTGAGACTCTGAGACTCTGTGACTCTGTGACTCTGACAGTCTGAGACACTGAGACTCTGAGACTCTGAGACTCTGAGACACTGAGACACTGAGACTCTGAGACACTGAGACACTGAGACTCTGACAGTCTGAGACACTGAGACTCTGAGACACTGAGACTCTGAGACACTGAGACTCTGAGACACTGAGACTCTGAGACTCTGAGACTCTGAGACACTGAGACTCTGATGTGAAGCCAGTCTCAGTGTGTTCGATGATAGTCACTTTTATATGAACTCTCTGCCTGGCACCACTCCGGACATTGAATCATTTCTGTTTTTAGAAACATAAAAGTCTGGGACAAATATTTTTTAAAAACTGCGGCAGATTGGAAGGACCCTGTTTTACTGTTTTTGTCTAACTGCGGGGCGGACTTGAACTGGGAGAGTTTCAGATCTGTCTTTTGGGTGTGTTTTTAGGACACCCCCCCCTCCCCCGCATAAGCACACAGCCCCCCCATCCCCTTGTCACCAGCCCCCCCATTCCCTTCCCACCCCCCCATACGCACACAGCCCCCCATCCCCTTCCCACCCCCCCATACGCACACAGCCCCCCCATCCCCTTCCCACCCCCCCCATACGCACACAGCCCCCCCATCCCCTTCCCACCCCCCCCATACGCACACAGCCCCCCCATCCCCTTCCCACCCCCCCCATACGCACACAGCCCCCCCATTCCCTTCCCACCCCCCCCATACGCACACAGCCCCCCCATTCCCTTCCCACCCCCCCATACGCACACAGCCCCCCCATTCCCTTCCCACCCCCCCATACGCACACAGTACCCCCCCATCCCCTTCCCACTGCCCCCCCCATACGCACACAGTACCCCCCCATCCCATTCCAACCCCCCCATACACACACAGCCCCCCCATCCCCTTCCCACTGCCCCCCCCATACGCACACAGTACCCCCCCATCCCATTCCAACCCCCCCATACGCACACAGTACCCCCCCATCCCCTTCCCACCCCCCCCATACGCACACAGTACCCCCCCATCCCATTCCAACCCCCCCATACGCACACAGTACCCCCCCATCCACTTTCCACCCCCCCCATACGCACACAGTACCCCCCCCATCCCATTCCAACCCCCCCATACGCACACAGTACCCCCCCATCCCATTCCAACCCCCCCCATACGCACACAGTACCCCCCCATCCCATTCCAACCCCCCCCATACGCACACAGTACCCCCCCATCCCATTCCAACCCCCCCATACGCACACAGTACCCCCCCATCCCATTCCAACCCCCCCCATATGCACACAGCCCCCCCATTCCCTTCCCACCCCCCCATACGCACACAGTACCCCCATCCCCTTCCCACCCCCCCCATACGCACACAGTACCCCCCCATCCACTTTCCACCCCCCCCATACGCACACAGTACCCCCCCCATCCCATTCCAACCCCCCCATACGCACACAGTACCCCCCCATCCCATTCCAACCCCCCCCCATACGCACACAGTACCCCCCCATCCCATTCCAACCCCCCCATACGCACACAGTACCCCCCCATCCACTTTCCACCCCCCCATACGCACACAGCCCCCCCCATCCCATTCCAACCCCCCCATACGCACACAGTACCCCCCCATCCCATTCCAACCCCCCCATACGCACACAGTACCCCCCCATCCCATTCCAACCCCCCCCATACGCACACAGTACCCCCCCATCCACTTTCCACCCCCCCATACGCACACAGCCCCCCCCATCCCATTCCAACCCCCCCATACGCACACAGTACCCCCCCATCCCATTCCAACCCCCCCCATACGCACACAGTACCCCCCCATCCACTTTCCACCCCCCCATACGCACACAGTACCCCCCCATCCCATTCCAACCCCCCCATACGCACACAGTACCCCCCCATCCCATTCCAACCCCCCCATACGCACACAGTACCCCCCCATCCCATTCCAACCCCCCCATACGCACACAGTACCCCCCCATCCCCTTCCCACCCCCCCATACGCACACAGTACCCCCCCATCCCATTCCAACCCCCCCATACGCACACAGTACCCCCCCATCCCATTCCCACCCCCCCATACGCACACAGTACCCCCCCATCCCATTCCAACCCCCCCATACGCACACAGTACCCCCCCATCCCATTCCAACCCCCCCATACGCACACAGTACCCCCCCATCCCCTTCCCACCCCCCCCATACGCACACAGTACCCCCCCATCCCCTTCCCACCCCCCCATATGCACACAGTACCCCCCCATCCCATTCCAACCCCCCCATACGCACACAGTACCCCCCCATCCCCTTCCCACCCCCCCCATACGCACACAGTACCCCCCCATCCCCTTCCCACCCCCCCATATGCACACAGTACCCCCACCATCCCATTCCAACCCCTCACAGCCCACTATCCCCCGCTACAGCCCCCCAGCAACACAGCCCCCACCCTCCCCCCTCCGCCCCTCACACGCTCAGAGCCTGAAACACAACGTGGCCACCGCAAAAGGACCCCCCCACCCCGTGAGCAGCACGGAACTGCCGGATGGTAGGCACTGACCCCCCCCCCCCCCCCCCACTGCTGGAGCGTTAGAATCGGACTTTAATGGAAGGTGTCCGTCCCGGGCCGATTCCGGACTGGGCGAGCACGGTGGTAAAGGCAGGCGTGCAGCTCACTAACTGGACTGGGGTGAATACAAAAACACTCTGCCTGTTTTGGACAGCTTCCCGATTGTGCCGGTTTTTTCCCTCGGAAAAGTGTGAACCGACGCGGAAATGAGCGCAGCTCGAGCAACAGCCTCACACCCGACTTCACCACGTTTTCACGCTCAAAAAACGGGCGCGACGTGACGGTAGAATTCTACCCCAAGTGTCAGTTAAAACGTGTTGGTCTCCCCTGCTGGGTTTTGAATGTTCTAAACACTTATTTGACAGCAGATTCCCCCAAGGGCAGCACGGTGGCACATCGGGTCAGCACTGCAGCCTCTCAGCACCAGGGACCCGGGTTCGATTCCTGGCTCGGGTCACTGTCTGTGCGGAGGCTACACATTCTCCTCGTGTCTGTGTGGGTTTCCTCCCACGGTCCAAAAAGACGTGCTGGTTAGGGTGCGTTGACCCGAACGGGCACCGGTCTGTGGCCACTAGGGGATTTTCACAGTGACTTCATTGCAGTGTTAAGGTAAGCCTACTTGTGATACTGTTGAAAAAAAACTGAGGTGGAAGTGTGAGTTTGAGGAATTAACAGAGCCGGTTTCTGGCAGAAGGCAAGTTAGAAACACAGTCCTCTCCGATGAACAAACTGCCCTCAGACTCTCAAGTCAAGATAAACAGGTATTGCAGCCACAATAGCCTAGAATTGGGCAGGTAGATTTACCAGGACGATAAATGTCAATTTCCGCGGATACTGGAATCTGAAACAAAAACAGAAAATGCTGGAAAATCTGTTCCAGTCTGTTCTAGAATCGAAACATTGGCTCTATTCTCTCTCTCCACAGATACTGTCAGACCTGCTGAGATTTTGCAGCATTTTCTGTGGTTTTATTTTAAACCAGAATGTTCACTGGACACCAACAGTTAATTTCGGAGAGTTCTACTCCCTGGCATTTACAGAATTAAAGGGTGACTTGATCAAAGTTTTCAAGCTATTAAGGCAAGCGGGGAGACAGGAATAACTTCCACTGATCCTGAATCGAAAGCCAGGGGGACGGGAAATTACAAACAGTGGCACGGGTGGTTAGCGCTGCTGCCTCACGGTGCCAGGGACCCGGATTCAATTCCCAGCTTGGGTCACTGTCTGTGTGGAGTTTGCACATGCTCCTCGTGTCTGCGTGGGTTTCCTCCGAACGCTCTGGTTTTCTCCCACAGTCTAAAAGATGTGCGGGTTAGGTTGATTGGCCATGCTAAATTGACCCTAATGTCAAGGGCAGGGTAAATACGCAGGATTATGGGGATATTGCCTGGATGGGATTGTGGTCTGTGAAGACTCGATGGACCGAGTGGCCTCTTTCTGTACTGTAGGGATTCGATGATTCTAACCTGCACGTCTTTCAGACTTACGGAATGGCTGAGGGGTGAATGACCTATCTCCTGCTCCTTGTACCTTATGACATTATGATGTCCTCAACCTCCAGTGAGGTACTGAACCAGGCTTGGTAAGCTCATACGAGCTGTGTCCCCCAACACATCTCAAAGTTGACGATGCAAAAATTTGAGTGTTGTCGAAAAAAGACACACGTTGTCGAAGTTTTTCATCCTGCACTCATCAGGACTATTTGCAAGACTTGCCAAGGGAACAACAATTTATACTGCATGAGAAGAGAGCGCTGATTGGTTGGCAAGTGGTCTGATTGGTCTCCACTTTTACCTCATTGTTATTTTTGGGATCACACTTACTGGTGTAACAACTATTTTTGTTCTGTATTGCTATTAACACAGTATTATATACAATAGAATCACTCAGTACAGTAGAGGATTCTTCAGCCCATCATGTTCGATGCCTGCTTTTTAAGAGAGCTATGTGACTGGAGAAAGAGCCAAAGGCCTTTGGCCTTTTAAGTATTTAAACAATTCCCTTTGACCCTGAAGAGCATGATGTCTACCTGCAATGGTTTAGCAAAGCAACAGTTTGTAGGGTGATGGGGAACAAGAGGAGGGGAGTGAAAATAATAGGGTAGTTCTTTCAAAGAGCCAGTACAGACGTGGATGGGCCGAGTGAACATAGAACACAGAACACTACAGCACAAACAGACCCTTCGGCCCACAAGTTGCGCCGATCATATCCATACCTACCAGGCCTATCTATCACTCTATATCCCATTAAGTCCCATGTACTCATCCTGAAGTCTCTTAAAAGACCCCAGCGAGTTCGCCTCCACCACCACCGACGGCAGCCGATTCCACTCACCCACCACCCTCTGAGTGAAAAACTTACCCCTGACATCTCCTGTGTACCTGCTCCCCAGCACCTTAAACCTGTGTCCTCTCGTAGCGTCCATTTCAGCCCTGGGAAATAGCCTCCGAGAATCCACCCTATCTATTCCTCTCAACATCTTACACACCTCTACCTCTATTTTATAAACCTCTATACCTCTATCTAGAGTGACCTCCTCCTGCGCTGGGTGATCCTGGGCTTTCAAACCACTTTCTTGCCAACTGGTCTGTGATTCAGTGAAAAGCCAGCCCCCACCTTCCGCTCTTACCTCCAATTCACAGGTATCTCTGTCACTGGTTACAGTTAAATTCCCAACGTGTCCCTGGCTCTTCCCTGTGACAAGCGTTCGTATTCGGGCAATCTCTTCCGACAACTGGCCGTTCAACTCCTGCAGGAGGCGGAGAGAAATATCAGGAATGGGATGTGAATGAAGCTCTTGGTGAGAGTTGTCCGGTTCAGAGTGTTGCATCCACACGTAATCACACAGCTTCAGGGGAGTGTTCGAGCAGCTCCAACATATTCAGGGTTACCATAGTTATGTTAAGAAAGCCCACCAACTCCCCCACTTTCTCAGGAGACCAAGGAAATTCGGCATGTCCCCTACGACTCTTGCCAATTATTACAAACGTGCCAGAGAAAGTGACCTTTCCGGACACGTCACAGCTCGGTACGGCTCCTGCTCTGCCCAAGACTGCAAGAAACTACAAAAGGATTGTGAACAAAGCCCAGTCCGTCACGCAAACCGGCCTCCCATCCACAGACTCCGTCTGCACTTCCCCTCAGAGAAGCAGCCCGAATAATTAGGGACACGGGTTCGATTCCCGCCTTGGGTCACTCTATGCAGAGTCTGCATGTTCTCCCCGTGTCTGCATGGGTTTCCTCCCACAGTCCCAAAGACGTGCTGGTTAGGGTGCATTGGCCATGTTAAATTCTCCCTCAGTGTACCCGAACAATCACTAGAGTGTGGTGACTAGGGGATTTTCACAGTAACTTCATTGCAGTGTTAACATAGGCCCATTTGTGACGCTAATAAATAAACTTTAAACTAAAAGGTTTACCCCTTATCCTCAAACTCTGACCCCCTAGTTCTGGACTTCCCAATCATTGGGAACATTCTTCCTGAATCTACCCTGTCTAACCCTGTTAGAATTTTATAAGTTTCTATGAGATCCCCCCCTCACTCTTCTAAACTCCAGTGAATATAATCCTAACCGACTGAGTCTCTCCTCATGTGACAGACCTGCCATCCCAGGAATCAGCCTGGTAAACCTTCGCTGTGCTCTCTCTATAACAAGGACATCCTTCCTCAGGTAAGGAGACCAAAACTGCTCACAATACTCCAGGTGTGGCCTCACCAATGCCCTGTACAATTGCAGTGTGCACGCACCTGGAATATTGTGTGCAATTTTGGTGTCCTTACCTGCGGAAGGATGTTCTTGCTACAGAAGGTTTACACTCGGGCACAACCCCCCCACCCCCCCCAACCCCCACCCCCCCAAACCCCACGTGGGCAAAGTTGTTGACCTTTGGGCAGTTTGTGGTAAGCGCTTAAAAAGGAGTCACAACCACACAGCCGCCTGCAGGCTAGAATTAGCCACACAGCCACTCAGTGAAGTTAACCTGACACGGTGCTGTTAGGGAGGGAGACTCAGCACTCTGACACAGTAACAGTGAAGGAACAGTGGGATGTTTCCCAGGCAGGATGGTGAGTGGCTTGGAGGGGAACCTCCAGGTGGTGGTGTCCCCAGATATCTGCTCCCCTTGTCCTTCCAGACAGGAGCAGCCGGGGGTTTGAAAGGTGCTGTGCTGTTAAGGGAGTTTGACTACTCTGCAGTTGAAAGACATTTGCCTTTAATTTCTCATTTGATATATTGGTGACTATCTTATTTTAATAATTCCTAGTTCTGGTCTCTTTCACAAGTGGATCTGTGTGTCCACCCGATTAGCTTTTAATTTTCACGATCTCTATCTGGTCACCACTCAGCTCTCTCTTTGTGAGGGAGAACAGTCACAATTTATTCAGCTTTTCTGAGGACTATTGGCACAGTGGGTTAGCACTGCTGCCTCACAGCGCCAGGGTCCCAGGTTCAATTCCCAGCTTGGGTCACTGTCTGTGCAGAGTTAGCATGTTCTCCCCGTGTCTACGTGGGTCTCCTCCGGGTGCTCCGGTTTCATAGAAAAGAAAATATCTTCATAGAAATCATACAGTACAGAGAGAGGCCATTCGGCCCATCGAGTCTGCACTGACCACAATCCCACCCAGGCCCTACCCCCCATATCCCTACATATTTTACCCACTAATCCCTCTAACCTACACATCCCTGGACACTAAGGGGCAATTTCTTAGCATGGCCAATCAACCTAACCCGCACATCTTTGGACTGTGGGAGGAAACCAGAGCACCCGGAGGAAACCCACGCAGACACGGGGAGAATGTGCAGTCTCACAGACAGTGACCCGAGCCGGGAATCGAACCCAGGACCCTGAAGCTGTGAAACAGCAGTGCTAACCACTGTGCTACCGTGCTGCCCCTCCCACAGTACAAAAGATGTGCTGGTTAGGGTGTATTGGCCATGCTAAATTCTCCCTCAGTTTATCCAAACAGATGACAGAATATGGCAATGAGGGGATTTTCACAGTAACTTCATTGCAGTGTTAATTTATTTGTGACACGAATAAACAAACTTTAAAGGTCCCTGAAAGTTCAGATACATGGTTAACACATGATGAGAATTTGCCAATACAACCCTAGAACGCCTCCAGTGCAGAGGGAGGCCATTCCGCCCATCGAGCCACTGACTCTCCGAAAGAGCATCCCCCCCCCAGGCCCACTCTCCTGCCCTATCCCCATAACCGAGTGCATTTAGCATGGCCAATCCACCTAACCCACACATCTCTGAACTGTGGGAGGAAACCGGAGCACCCGGAGGAAACCCACGCAGACACGGGGAGAATGTGCAGACTCCACACAGACAGTGACCCGAGGCCGGGAATCGAATCCGGGCGCTGTGAAGCGGCAGTGCTAACCACTGTGCCACCCCAAAATATTTTTCAACATATAAATTGTCGGTATATTGGCAAATAAGAGGCATCTTTGTGGGAATTTTGTAACTCATAGCGGAAAAGTGGGGATGAACAGCGAAGTGAGGAGGTACAGGCCCCCTGACCCCGGTCAATGCTGTAGTGGGTGGAGAGGTGAGAGAGTGCCCCACCCTTGCACTGAAAGCCAGTGGTCAAAGGTTTGCTGTCTCTGAGTGGAGATGAGTCTCACAGGAAGTAAAGAGGACAGCAGGGACCTTAGTTATACTGTTATCTGAATCTTCGAGATATGACAAGCTTCCCTCCTGAGTGTGCATTATTCTAAATGTGTCCTGCCGCGGAAACACAAGGCTTTTAAATAGCAGTGACATCCTGTACTGTAAACCACGCGTTAGTGTCTCCAGTGGCTGTGGATGTTGTCTTAAAAGTCACGCGTACAACAACTTAACCTTCCCCTCAGTGCTGAACTTCCAGAGTAGTGGTACAGTGGGTTAGCACTGCTGCCTCACAGCGCCAGGGACCTGGGTTTGATTCCTGGTTTGGGTCACTGTCTGTGTGGAGTATGCACATTCTCCCCGTGTCTGCGTGGGTTTCCTCCGGGTGCTCCGGTTTCCTCCCACAGTCCGAAAGACATGCATTGGCCATGTTAAATTCTCCCTCAGTGTACCCGAACAGGCACCAGAGTGTGGTAACTAGGGGGATTTTCACAGTAACTTCATTGCAGTGTTAATGTAAGCCTACTTGTGACACTAATAAATAAATTTTAAACTAGTGGAGTCTGTCTTTTCTTTATGAGGTGTGGGCATTGCTGGTTGGCCAGCATTTATTGCCCATCCCTAGCTGCTCTTGGAGAGCAGTTAAGAGTCAACCACATAGCTGTGGTCCTGGAGTCACATGTAGGCCAGACCGGGTAAGGACGGCAGATTTCCTTCCTCCAAGGACATTAGTGAACCATATCTGTTTTTCTGACAATCGACAATGGTTTCACAGTCATCAGCAAATTCTTAATTCCAGATTTTTACTGAATTCAAATTTCCCCAGGTGCTGTGGTGGGATTTGAACCTGAGTCCCCAGTACATTGCCCTGGGCCTCTGTATTACTAGGCCAGTGACAACACCACGGTGGCACAGTGGTTGCCTCACAGCGCCAAGGACCCAGGTTCGATTTCCAGCTTGGGTCACTGTCTGTGCACAGAGTCTGCGTGTTCTCCCCGTGTCTGCGTGGGTTTCCTCCCACAGTCCAAAAGACATGCTAGTTAGGTGCATTGGCCATGCTAAATCCTCCCTCGGTGTACCCGAACAGATGGCATTTTCACAGTAACTTCCTTGCGGTGTTAATGTAAGCCTATTTGTGACACTAATAAATAAACTTTAAGAACACCACGAATACCACCACCTCCTCTTCCATTTCCTGCCGATGTATTTCTGCCCTGTAGCCTACCCAGTGCCCAGTAACACGCTGCGCGGACTTGGCACTTGGCTAATTTTTCTGTAGGCTAATGTCTTGACCGCTGTGCAGCCTAACACTGGAAGGCAGGATAAGATGTCACTGGCAGTGGGGGAGCTGTGTGATTGTCTGTTTAGGGTGTTGGGGATTCTTGGCAGTAGAATTAAGAAAAGACAAGAAAGGCAAGAAGTGAAAGTCATGCATTACCTTTCACAACCTCGCACGTCTTTTGGACTGTGGGAGGAAACCCACGCAGACACGGGGAGAACGTGCAGACTCTGCACAGACAGAGAGGTACTTTTCAAGTGTAGTCACTGGTGCAATGTCGGAAACACAGCAGCCAATTTATGGGTGGCACATTGGCGAGCAACGCCACCTCTCAGCGCCAGGGACCTGGGTCCGATTCCGGCCTCGGGTCACTGTCTATGCAGAGCCTGCACGTTCTCCCCGTGTCTGCGTGGGTTTCCTCCGGGTGCTCCAGTTTCCTCCCACAGTCCAAAAGTTAAGCTGGTTAGGGTGCATTGGACATGAAAAATTGTCCTTAGCATCGGGGGGATTAGCTGAGTAATAACATGGGTTTACTGACAGTGCAGCACTCCCTCAGTACTGACCCTCTGACAGTGCTGCACTCCCTCAGTACTGACCCTCTGACAGTGCGGCACTCCCTCAGTACTGACCCTCTGACAGTGCGGCACTCCCTCAGTACTGACCCCTCTGACAGTGCGGCACTCCCTCAGTACTGACCCCTCTGACAGTGCGGCACTCCCTCAGTACTGACCCCTCTGACAGTGCGGCACTCCCTCAGTACTGACCCCTCTGACAGTGCAGCACTCCCTCAGTACTGACCCCTCTGACAGTGCGGCACTCCCTCAGCACTGACCCTCTGACAGTGCGGCACTCCCTCAGCACTGACCCTCTGACAGTGCGGCACTCCCTCAGCACTGACCCTCTGACAGTGCAGCACTCCCTCAGTACTGACCCTCTGACAGTGCGGCACTCCCTCAGTACTGACCCTCCGACAGTGCGGCACTCCCTCAGCACTGACCCTCTGACAGTGCGGCACTCCCTCAGCACTGACCCTCTGACAGTGCGGCACTCTCTCAGTACTGACCCTCTGACAGTGCGGCACTCCCTCAGTACTGACCCTCCGACAGTGCGGCACTCCCTCAGTACTGACCCTCTGACAGTGCAGCACTCCCTCAGTACTGACCCTCTGACAGTGCGGCACTCCCTCAGCACTGACCCTCTGACAGTGCGGCACTCCCTCAGTACTGACCCTCTGACAGTGCGGCGCTCCCTCAGTACTGACCCTCTGACAGTGCGGCACTCCCTCAGTACTGACCCTCTGACAGTGCAGCACTCCCTCAGTACTGACCCTCTGACAGTGCGGCACTCCCTCAGCACTGACCCTCTGACAGTGCGGCACTCCCTCAGCACTGACCCTCTGACAGTGCGGCACTCCCTCAGTACTGACCCTCCGACAGTGCGGCACTCCCTCAGTACGTTAGGGGTGTTTAAGGAACTTTTAGATAAGCACATGAATATGCAGGAATGGAGGGATATGGAGTAAGGGCAGGCAGAAGGGATTAGTTTAATTTTACATCATGTTCAGCACAATATTGTGGGCCGAATGGCCTGTTGCTGTGCTGTTCTATATGGATCACCAGGCTTCCTGAGGCTGGGATTAGAGTGACCATTCTACACTCACCGCTGTGTATCACACCAGCCATGGCTGATGATGGGCTGAATGGCCTGTTCCCATCCCCTGTTTCCTGAAGCCCCCCCCACCGACTCCCTCAGTGTAAGGAGTCTCTGAGGGGCTCGCGTTCTGGCCTGGCCCTCGCTGAGATTGCCCCCGGTACCTGGTTCTGTCGCAGCAGTTCCTCGTTCTCCCGCTGGCTCCGAGACAGGTCCTTCTCCCTCATCTGCGTCTCCTTCATCTGGTAGTTGATCTCCAGGCATTTGCGGGAATATTGTTCCGACAGAACCTGCAGCTCTCGCTGCAACGCGTCCAGATCCTCCCTACGGGGGGAAGCAACCAATAATCAGCACAGCCCGTGACTGTCACACAGCGCACCCACCCAAAGGGCAATCCACACTCTCGACTAGATCCCCACGTGCTCTCAACTAGATCCCCCACGCTCTGGGCCAGATCCCCCCGCGCTCTCGGCTAGATCCCCCGCGATCTCGGCCAGATCCCCAGTGCTCTGGGCCAGATCCCCCGCGCTCTTGGCTAGATCCCCCACGCTCTGGGCCAGATCCCCCCGCGGTCTCGGCTAGATCCCCCGCGATCTCGGCCAGATCCCCAGTGCTCTGGGCCAGATCCACCGCACTCTCGGCCAGATCCCCCGTGCGCTCGACTAGATACCCAGTGCTCTCGGTTAGATCCCCCGCGCTCCTGACCAGATCCCCCACGCGCTCAACTAGATCCCCAGTGCTCTCGACTAGATCCCCCGCGCTCTCGGCCAGATGCCCCCACGCTCTCGGCCAGATCCCCCATGCGCTCCTGACCAGATCCCCCACGCGCTCAACTAGATCCCCAGTGCTCTCGACTAGATCCCCCGCGCTCTCGGCCAGATCCCCCCACGCTCTCGGCCAGATCCCCCGCGCTCCTGACCAGATCCCCCGCGCTCTCGACTAGATCCCCCCGCGCTCTCGGCCAGATCCCCCCGCGCTCTCGACTAGATCCCCCCGCGCTCTCGACTAGATCCCCCCGCGCTCTCGGCCAGATCCCCCCGCGCTCTCGACTAGATCCCCCGCGCTCCTGGATAGGCATCCTGTAATGTGCTGCGCCGGACATCATTATTCCCAATCCGGGATGGGAATGACTCGCGTATTCCCACATCAATCACTGCTGCTAACTGGCTGGGGTTGAGGTAGTCAGTGTGTCATTTAACTAGCCGCCAATCGCACCATTTTCCTGGAGAAATAATCAGTTTCGGTCAGAGTCCAGATTGCTGTGGTTCGGGTGGACTCTGATTGGATAAACTCTGAAGGCGAGTGACCCCCCCCCACCCTCAACTCCACCCAATGTTAGAAAAATAAACTAAACACCCACTGACACCAGCAGCTCCCTCTGCTAGTGGCAAGCCCCTTAGTAAGGGACAGACACACACAGACACACACACAGACACAGACACACACACACACACACACACGGGAGGTGATACTCACTGGTGCTGCTTCCGAAGCCTCTCCAGATCATTATTGTTGGTAATGTTCTGAGTTCTCCGCAGTCGCTCCAGCTCCTCACGATGGGCCTTCTTCACGGCTTCAATGGCTGCAACACAGAGCGGTCACCACTCAGAGTCACTGCTTTCACATTGTTACCCACAGGTCACCAGCAGAAACCGCCATGGGTTTGTGTATCCCAGAACCTTCTGGCAGCAGCTAACTACCCCCCCCCACCCACCCACCCACCACCCCTCCAACCCCCACCCCCCCCCACCCCAAACTACAGTCGTCAATGAAACCTTTCGCCAACCCATGACCCCCACCCATCAACCTTTGCCCTTACATCCTCCATGCCAACTCACCTGGTCTCTATTCATGGGCAGACCTCAGGGGCCATGCTGAGATCAAATAAAATGAAGTTCTATTTGCTTTTGGGGATGATTCTGCCAGCCCGTGTGCTGATTTAGCAGTGCAGTGGGCCGGGAGACTCAAGCAGAGGCCGTTCCACAGGCTCCCCGCTGGGCACCGCGGTCTCTACGAGACTGTGGGCGCTAGATTCCAGACGTCATCAGCTCCATGTTAGAAATTGGGGCGGGGCTGCATAATTTATTTAAATTATCATTTGCATCTAATTAGCGGGCTTGGGAGTCAACTTCCTCAGAAGCAACAACAATTGTATAAACAAGGAATGAAATGAGGGTTAAAGTCTCGAAATGAGCTGAACCAGAGCCAGGCAACGGGAATTGTGATGGGAGCGGTTGCTGGGATCATCTGTTACAGCACAGAATCAGGCCATTCGGCCCAACTGACCTATGCTGGATTTTATGGTTCACATAAGCCTTCTCCTAGGGCGCCACAGCGGTTAGCACTGCTGCCCCGCAACGCCAGGGACCCGGGTTCGATTCCCGCCTTGGGTGATACCTGCACATTCTCCCCGTGTCTGCATGGGTTTCCTTTGGATGCTCCAGTTTCCTCCCACACTCCAAAGATGTGCAAGTTAGGTGGATTGGCCTTGCTAAATTGACCTTTAGTGCCCCAAGCTGTGTAGGTTAGGTGAATTGGCCACAGTAAATGCATAGAGTTGTGGGAATAGGGCAGAGGGGTTAGCCTTGCAGAAAGCCAGTGCAGGCTCGATGGGCTGAATGGCCTCTTTCTGCACAGTAGGGATTCTACGGTTTGTAAATTTTATTTCCTGGGAAAGAGAAAGCTGAAGGGTGGCTTAATACCATCCCAAGTTTCAAAGCAATTGGAGCAGGAGGAGCCCCTCAAATCTCCTCCACCATTCAGTGAGGCAATGAATGGTCAGAATTGAACCGGGGACCCTGGCGCTGTGAGGCAGCAGTGCGAACCACTGTGCCACCGTGGTCCTTTATCAAATGCCTTCTGGATGTCTGTGTACGCCACGTCAATGTCGTTACCCTCATCAACCCTCTCTGTTGCCTCATCGAAAAATCTGAACAGCGTTGTGAATTCCCTGCGCAGTGAAGCAGTTGAGGCTGTCGCACCGAATGTTTTTAAGGCAAAGAGAGATAAATTTCTAAAGGAATTAAGGGTTACGGTGAGCGGGCGGGTAAGTGGAGCTGAGTCCATGAAAAGATCAGCCATGATCTTATTGAATGGGCGGGAAGGCTCGAGGGGGCAGATGGCCAACTCCTGCTCCTGGTTCTTGCGTATTAGCTAAAAGATAATTGAACAAGTCCGTGCTGGTTCTCACTAATAATTCCCAGTTGTCCGAGTTACAGTGACCTGTGGCCCAGATGATCGTGTTTTTTTAACGTTTTATCTCTCCACACGTCGGTCAAATCCTCCAAAGTCAATTTTGTCAAGGATTTCCCTTTCTGAAAACCGTGAGGTGGAAACGAAAAGAGGAAACTGTGGACGGTGTTTAAGTTTGGGAATCGGCTGAATCCGCTCCTCATGACAAGGGGGTAATCAGACACTCGGGAAAACTTTCCCCAGGGAATCCATCGAATTGGAAAGCAGCTTCACTGAGGATTCCCAACACCCCGATCTCCTCCAATCATCACATCCGTCACAGGCAGCAGGCCGGGCGCAGAGACTGCACTCTCACCTTGACCCTCTCACAGAGACAGCACTCTCACCCTGACCCTCTCACAGAGACAGCACTCTCACCCTGGCCCTCTCACAGAGACAGCACTCTCACCTTGACCCTCTCTCAGAGACAGCACTCTCACCCCGACCCTCTCACAGAGACAGCACTCTCACCCTGACCCTCTCTCAGAGACAGCACTCTCACCCTGGCCCTCTCACAGAGACAGCACTCTCACCCCGACCCTCTCACAGAGACAGCACTCTCACCCTGGCCCTCTCACAGAGACAGCACTCTCACTCTGGCCCTCTCACAGAGACAGCACTCTCACCCTGGCCCTCTCACAGAGACAGCACTCTCACCCTGGCCCTCTCACAGAGACAGCACTCTCACCCCGACCCTCTCACAGAGACTGCACTCTCACCCTGACCCTCTCATAGAGGCAGCACTCTCACCCTGGCCCTCTCACAGAGACAGCACTCTCACCCTGGCCAGACTCACGGAGACAGCACTCTCACCCTGGCCCTCTCACAGAGACAGCACTCTCACCTTGACCCTCTCACAGAGACAGCAGTCTCACCTTGATCAGACTCACAGAGACAGCACTCTCACCTTGACCCTCTCACAGAGACAGCACTCTCACCTTGGCTGGACTCACAGAGACAGCACTCTCACCCTGGCCCTCTCACAGAGACAGCACTCTCACCTTGGCTGGACTCACAGAGACATTCAACAGGTAAATCCTTCCCTGGAGAGGGTCCAGAGGAGCATCACCAGAATGATCCCGGGAGTGAAAGGCTTGACGTATGAGGAGTGTTTGAGGACTCGGGGTCTGTACTCGGTGGAGTTTAGAAGGATGAGATCGGTGGGGGGGAAATCTCATTGAAACTTACAGGATACTGAAAGATCTGGGTAGACTGGACACAGGGGAAGATGTTTCCATTATTAGGACAGATTAGGATCCGAGGGCACAGCTTCAGGTTGAACCGCGATGAGGAAGAGTTTATTCAGCCAGAGGGTGGAGAATCTGTGGAATTCACTGCCACAGAATGCTGTGGAGGCCGGGTCAACGAGTGTACGACAGAGACAGGTAGGTTCTTGATTGGTAAGGGGATCTAAGGTTACGGGGAAAAGGTGGGAGAATGGAGCTCAGAAACTTAAGCAGCCATGACTGAGTGGCCTAATTCTGCTTCTGTATCTTATGGTGTCCCCCCGACACCCTCCCACCTCCCCCCCACCCCCCCTCCCCACCGCGAGATAACTTTCCAGGAATGTGTCTCCGGGTAGGTTACTGCAGCCTAAAGTACAAGATCAGAGGTGTCTCCCTCCAGCCGCGAATGCAGTGGGTTTTCATTCTGAAATACCGAGCTCTTACCGGAGATGGTGGCATCCGTTTCCTCTGACAATAGTCGCTCTTTATCTTGTTGGAGTTTCTCCAGCTCCCGTTTGTGCTGCCTCTGAAGCTCCTCCATGGCTTTCCGATGGGATTCCTCCATCTCCATGAAGCTACGCTCGCAGGTTTCCTGGAAGGGGGGGGTGGGGGGGGTGAGGATTGAACATTTTACGGGGCTCGGGTTGGTGATTAGAACAACCTGAAAACTCACGGACGAGAGAGAGAAAGAGAGGAGAACGGACCCCAGGATTCAAACCACAAACGGCAGAGACCAGGCTCCGATTCCCTTGCGTTGAAGGTGTTTAAGGAGGTTGAATGAGTTGATGGGGTGGATAGAAAGAAACTACTCCCCCTGCTGTGGGGTGAGGGTGGGGATGGGGTGGGGTGGGGGTGGACGGGCGGGGGGGGGGAACGTTCAGAATAGGGGGCACGACTTTCAAATTATAGAGTCCTACAGCACAGAAGGAGACCATTCAGCCCATCGAGCCTGCACTGATTCTGTGATGGAGCACCTTACCCAGGCCCTACCCCTGTAGCCTCACACATTTAGCACGGCCAATCCACCTAACCCGCACATCTTTGGACCTCGGGAGGAAACCGGAGCACCCGGAGGAAACCCACGCAGACATGGGGAGAACATGCAGACTCCACACAGACAGTGACCCGAGGCTGGAATTGAACCCGTGCCCCTGGCGCTGTGAGGCAGCAGCACTAACCACTGTGCCACCCCAAGTACTGGGTGCAGGGATGATGTTCCCCTGGCCAGGGTGGGTGGGGTTCTAGAACGAGGCTGGGGGGGGGGGGGGGGGGGGGGTCACAGTCTCAGGATACGGGCTAAGGGTTGGACAGGGTGGACACTGAGACATTGTCTCATTGGTCGGAGAAGCTAAAACACGGTGGGGGGTGGGGGGCATGGTCTCAGGTTAAGGATCTGAGTGTATCGGACTGGGATGAAGGGAAATGTCTTCACACAGAGGGTGGTGAGTGTGTGGACATCTCTCCCGCAGAATGCTGCGGAGGCCAAATCATTGGAATGTATTTAAGGAAATTTTTGGGGACTAGAGGTGTCAGGGGGATGGGGAGAGACAGGAGATAGAGGCTCAGGCACCATCATACTGAGTGGTGGGGCAGACTCAAAGGGCCAAAAGGCCTCCTCCTGCTCCTATATCCCACATTTCTATAAGGCCTGATCTGAACACATTGCAGGACACGACTGAGGGGCCGAATGGTCTTCTCCTGCTCGTATATTCCATGTTTCTATGAGGCATGATCTGATCTGATGGGCTGAATGGCTTCCTCCGGTTCTGATGAAACATTCCACATGCCTCCCCTCTGGGGCTAGTGGGTGCTCAGGGTGGTGTACAGCACCGAGACAGAACGGAGAGGGAATAATACAATAACAACTTACAGTTACATAGCACCTTTAATAATGTCATTAAACACTCCAATAGACAACACACGATCCAATAACACTGAGCAAGACAAGGAGATATTGGGTCAGGTGAGCAATACTAAAGAGCTTCGAGTGGTCTCTTCCAGGAAGGTGAAGAAGAGGCGGGTGGGGGCCGAGGATGGAGGCCGAGGAGGGGTGCTGAGGGGAGGGGCCGAGAGGAGGGGCGAGGGGAGGGAGATGTGAGGGGTGGGGCAGTGGAGTGGAGGGGAGGGATAGAGGGGGTGAAGGGAGCTGGGGCGTAGGCAGCTGAAGGCATGGGCAGCAATGGTGGATCGGGGAAGGTCAACAGGCTGGAGTTGGAGAGCCAGGTGAGAACCATCAGTGAGAATGGGGGGAGTTACAACATGAGCAGCAGGTACTGACAGCCTCAAGTTTAGGGAAGGACGGATGTGGGAGAGCAGCCGGGAGCGCGTTGGAATAAAGCGCGGCAGGATGGAAACCTTCTGCTCACTGTGGGGGTGCTGGCTTTTTCCTCAGGGGGCTCAGCGGGGTCATGGGGGCCCGGCGGGGGTCAGGAAGGCCCGGCGGGGTCAGGGGGGCGCCCGGCGGGGTCAGGGGGTGCCCGGCGGGGTCAGGGGGGCGCCCGGCGGGGTCAGGGGGGCGCCCGGCGGGGTCAGGGGGGCGCCCGGCGGGGTCAGGGGGGGCCCGGCGGGGTCAGGGGGGTCAGCACCCAGAGTCGGGGCCTAGCAGTTTATGACGGCGAGGAGGCAGGCACACGGCCTTCAGTGTAGGGTGCGTTCCCTACCTGAGAGATGAAGCCTTTCGGGACCTGTGTTCGGACACTCTCGGTGGAGTTGTGTTGACCCTGGAGTCGGTTGCTGTGCTCCTGAAAAGATTCCAGCTCTCTCCTGGCCTCTTCCAGCTGTGTGTTCAGGGAGGAGATCTGCAAACCCAGGAGAGGAAAACGCTGTACAATCCTTCGCAAACTCCTCGTACAGTATCACCAAATCTGAAGCTCCTTTATGAGCGACGAGCAACGTGGTTTTGTAAAGGGAAGGTCATGTCTCACAGACTTGCACAGAAACTAGAAGCAGGAGTAGGCCACTCGGCCCTTCAAGCCTGCTTTGCCTTGATCACAGGTTATCACTGAATTCAATATCCTGATTCCTCCCCTTGCTCCCAAATCCCTTTAGCCCCAAGAGCGATATCTAATTTCATCTTGAAATCAGACAACGTTTTGGCCTCAACTACTTTCTGTGGGAGTGAATTCCACACATTCCCCACCCTCTGGCTGCAGAAATCTCTCCTCACCTCAGTTCTACCCCTTATCCTCAAACTCTGACCCCTAGTTCTGGACTCCCCCACCACCAGGAATATTCTTTCTGAATCTACCCTGTCTAACCCTGTTAGAATTTTATAAGTTTCTATGAGATCCCCCCTCTCACTCTTCTAAACTCCAGTGACTATAATCCTAACCAACTTAGTCTCTCCTCATGTGACAGACCTGCCATCCCAGGAATCAGCCTGGTAAACCTTCGCTGTACTCCCTCTATAGCAAGGACATCCTTCCTCAGATAAGGAGACCAAAACTGCTCACAATACTCCAGGTGTGGCCTCACCAACGCCCTGTACAATTGCAGCAAAACATCCCTATCCCGATACTCAAATCCTCTCGCTATGAAGGCCAACATACCATTTCCCTTCTTTACCGCCTGCTGTATCTGCGCACTTACTTTCAGTGACTGATACACAAGGACTCCAGGGTCTTGCTAAGTATCCACCTCTCTCAATTTACACCCATTCAAATAATAATCTGTTTTCCTATTATTGCTCCCAAAGTGGATAACCTCACATTTATCCGCATTATACTGCATCTGCCATGAAGATGCCCACTCACTCAGCCTGTCCAAATCACACTGAAGCATCTCTGCATCCCCCTCACAGCTCACCCTCCCACCCAACTCTGTATCATCTGCAAATTTGGAGATAATACATTCAGTTTTCTCTTCCAAATCATTAATATATAATGTGAACAGTTGGGGTCCCAGCACAGATCACTGAGGAACCCCATTAGCCAGTTACTGCCAATCAGAAAGAGACCCATTTATGCCAACTCTTTGCTTCCTATCTGCTATCCAGCTTTCTATCCATCTCAAGACATTACCCGCAATCCCATGTACTTTAACTTTACATAGTAGCCTGAAAGGACACAACAGAAGACACATAAGTGTAAGAGTGGTCACCGAGAAGCTACTGTGTTGCTAAAGGAGGCCATTTGGCCCACTGAGTCTTGACCAACCACAATCCCACCCAAGGCCTGATCCCCATAACCCGTTACATTTACCCAGCCTAGTCCCCCTGACACTAAGGGGTAATTTAGCGTGGCCAATCCACCTAAGCTGCACATCTTTAGACTGTGGGAGGAAACCGGGGCACCCAGAGGAAACCCACGCAGACACAGCGAGAATGTGCAAACTCCACACAGGCAGTGACCCAAGGCTGGGAATCGAACCTGGGTCCTTGGCACTGTGAGGCAGCAGTGCTAACCAGTGTGCCACTTGTGCTGCTCCGAAACACACATCCACCCCAGACAGGACTCGAATCCACAACCTCTGGCTCAGGAGGCCAATGCCTTATCCACCAGGCCCTATTTGAATTCTCCCTATTGACTCTCTCCCTACAGACGAGAGGAAGATTTCCTTTACTGGCCCCAAGGGTCTGGGTTTGAGAAGGGGCGTCACCTCTCAGTGGGTGGCCAACCAACTGGATTCAGAGAGTCACAGCCTCCAGACCAACTGCAGAGCAGATAATCCCCGGTAACACTGCCAGGGAGAGTACAGAGGGCGTGCTACACTATTGGGAGTACCAAGATCTCATCTTCCCCCTTGGGTGAACATAGTCTTCTAGTCTGAAGGAGAGAAGGGGAGTTTGCCCCAGTGATCTGGCCAGATGTGTGGCCCTCACCCAATATCAGAAACAGGAGCAACACGGTGATTAGCTCTGCTGCCTCACAGCGCCAGGGACCCGGGTTTGATTCTGGCCTCGGATGGCTGTGTGCAGTTTGCACGTTCTCCCAGTGACTATCGGATGCTCTGGTTTCCTCCCACAGTCCAAAAGATGTGTTAGGTCAGATTGGCCATGCTAAATTGATCCTAGTGTCAGGGGGATTAACAGGGTAAATATAGAACATAGAACATAGAACAGTACAACACAGTGCAGGCCCTTCGGCCCTCGATGCTGTGCTGAGCTGTGTCCAAACCCAAGATCAAGCCATCCCACTCTTTATCATTCCGGTGTGCTCCATGTGCCTATCCAATAACCGCCTGAAAGTTCCTAAAGTGTCCGACTCCACTATCACAGCAGGCAGTGCATTCCACACCCCAACCACTCTCTGAGTGAAAAAAATATGTGGGCTAATGGGAATAGGGCCTGGGTGGGTAGACTCGATGGGTCGAATAGCCTCCTTCTGCACTGTAGGGATTCTATGATTCAGCTCAAAGGGGCTCCACCGTGCTGTGCAGGTAGTGGGAGTGCTACCAAAGTACTTGGAGTTACTGAACCCGGTGGACTGAGAATCTCTCCACGGCAGGGAAAATCACTCATGCTGGAAGAACTGAGCTTATCCCTGTGCACTCTTAGTTCCTGTCTTGTAAGTTACTATAATTAACAATTCAAATGCAAATGTAGGGAGCTGGCTGCCCTACATTCCAACAGTGACTGCATTTTATTGGTGGTGGAGGCCTTGAGAGGTGCTATATAAATGCAGGCCTTTCTATTTAGGCCAGCCCTTCTGAAGGCTAAAGCTTGAAGAACAGAAGTCTCTCCAATCTGAACCCTCTCTTACTGAGCTATCCGAGCACTGACCGGGTCTGGGGAAGGGGGGGGTCAGTCTGATGGATCCCTCCCTCCCGACAGCGCAATGAAGAGGGGAAGGAGCTCCCACGCTGTACAAAACAGCCAGTCGGAAACCAAACCATCAACACCAAGCTGCCTTTATATCTCACCTTCAGCTTCCTAAAACACTCAAGCTGCTCCACAGAAGGGTTAGCAAACACTCGACGGGCCGAATGGCACTGTAGGTATTCTGTTCTATTCTATGAAACACAGAATCACCAGACCAGGTGAACAATAGTTTGGCCACAGCAATAAGGATCGCCCCAGAGGAGCAGAAAGATGGAGGGAAGGGAGCGGGACTTAATTCACCAGCTTCTAGTCGGTCACTGTCACACCAGCACTGACCTCTGACACCTCACCTGTGCAAGGTGAGATTATCAAGAGGCTGTGGGACGGGAAGGGGGCGAATATCATCGAATCCCTACAGAGCAGAAGGAGGCCATTCGGCCCAACGAGCCTGTACCGACAACAATCCCACCTATCCCCGTAACCCCAAGTATTTAACCCCCTAATCCGCCCCCCCCACCGATACCAAGGGGCCATGTACCACAGCCAATCGACCTAACCCACACGTCTTTGGACTGAGGGAGGAAACCCACGCAGACACAGGGAGAATGTGCAAACTCCACGCGACAGTGATCTGAAGCCGGAATCGAACCTGGGTCCCTGGCACTGTGAGGCAGCAGTGCTAACCACTGTGCCACTCCACATCTGATGTGAAAACAGCATTTGAAAAATGGCACAGTGGGGACATAGGTTTAAGGTGAGTGGGGAAAAGTTTAGAGGAGATGTGCGAGGCAAGTTTTTTTACACAGAGGGTGGTGAGTGTCTGGAAGGTGCTGCCCAGGGAGGGGGTGGGAGCAGGTACAATAGAGGCATTTAAGGGACAACTAGATAAATACATGAATAGGGTGGGAATGGAAGGATACGGACTCTGAGTGCGTACGGTTTTAGTTTAGGCACTAAATGTCCCTTAATGTCAACAAAATGAAGGATTGTTATCACCAACTTCATGAAGGAGACAGAACATGCCTGTGTCTACATCAATGGGGATGAAGTAGAAAGGACCGAGAGCTTCAAGTTTTTAGGTGTCCAGGTCACCAACAACCTGTCCTGGTCCCCCGGGCTGACACTAAGAAAGCCCCACCAACGCCTCTACTTTCTCAGGAGACTAAGGAAATTTGGCATGTCAGCTACGACTCTCACCAACTCTTACAGATGCACCATAGAAAGCATTCTTTCTGGTTGTATCACAGCTTGGTCTGGGTTCCTGCTCTGACCAACACCACAAGGAACTACAAAAAGTCATGAATATAGCCCAATCCATCACGCAAACCAGCCTCCCATCCATTGACTCTGTCTACACTTCCCGCTGTCTCGGCAAAGCAGCCAGCATAATCAAGGGCCCCACACACCCCGGATATTCTCTCTTCCACCTTCTTCCTTTGGGAAAAAGATACAAAAGTCTGAGGTCCCGTACCGACCGACTCGAACAGCTTCTTCCCTGCTGCTGTCAGACTTTTGAATGGACCTACCTCGCATTAAGTTGATCTTTCTCTGCACCCTCGCTGTGACTGTAACACTACATTCTGCACTCTCTCCCTTCCCTTCTCTATGAACGGTATGCTTTGTCTGTACAGTACGCAAGAAACAATACTTTTTCGCTGTACGTGACAATAATAAATCAAATCAAATGATTGGTGCAGACTTGGAGGGGCCAAGGGGCCTGTTCCTGTGCTGGACTGGTTGATTATCTGCAGGGTTGAACTGGAGAAGGGAGGGAGGGCTGACGCTGGCAGGGCGAGGAGGGGCTTGTCTTTGAGCTGTACATTCTGCGCTCCCCCCCCCCGCTCCCTCACACACCAACCCGGACAAAGCCAATCGTTACCTCCTTCTTCAGTCGCTCGGTGGCCCACGATGTCCCACTGTCGCTCCCGCTGGGATTGGGAGACCGCGAGCACACGATGGGGACCTGCTTGTAATCCCGCAGCGGGATCCGCTCCAGCTCCTGCCACTTCCCCTCGATGTCCTTGCTGAGGGGCTCGGGGAGTTGGAGGGACGCGGGGGCCCAGGCCGTCTCCGTCCTGGAGGGCGACTCGTTGAGGTTGGTGGACTCGAACCAGCGGCTGCGCTCGGCGATGCGCTGGGCCTGCTCGCGCTGCAGCTCCTCGGCCTTGGCAGCCTCCTGCCCCCCCCGCGGCGGCTGGACCGGCTCCAGCTCCACCGTCTCGCACGGCAGCAGACGCTGCTCATGGCCGTCTCCCCGGCGGCTGCTCCGCTGCCCCTCTGCCCGCGTCTTGTCTGCGGCAGCAGCTTCCTGTCTCACCGCGTTCCGTCGGGCTATCGTGTCACGGAAGGTATTTTCCTTGTTACTGTCTGTTAAACTAGAATGCAGAAAATCATTGGGATTAATAGAGACCAATCACCACAAAGCCTTCTGAAAACAACAACAACCTGCATTTGTAAAGTGCCGTACGCATAGAATCTCACAGAATGCCAAGGAGGCGGCCATTTGGCCCATCAAGGCTGCACCAACAACAATCTCACCCAGGCCCTATCCCCGTAACCCTACACATTTACCGTGGATAATTCACCGAACCTATTTCATAGTAACTTCATTGCAGTGTCAATGTAAGCTTTACTTGTGACTAATATTAAACTTTACTTTAACACATCGCGGGGCATTAAGGGGCAATTAAGCACAGCCAATCCACCCCAACCTGCACATCTTTGGACTGTGGGAGGAAACCAGAGCACCCGGAGGAAACCCACACAGACACGGGGAGAACGTGCAGACTCTGCACAGTCACCCGAGGCCGTTATTGAACCCGGGTCCCTGACACTATGAGGCAGCAGTGCTAACCACTGTGCCACCATGCCACCCATCACCATGAGGTCCTTTACTTGTGCCACAGGGTATTTGTGATGAGATTTGGTCAGGTGTTTGTTTGGTTAAGGTGCTTAATTTACAGTCTGTGGCAGGGAAAGACCATGGAACCTTTAATTAAGGATGAAATGGATATGTATTTAGAACATAGAACATAGAACACTACAGCACAAACAGGCCCTTCGGCCCACAGGTCACGCCGATCATATCCCTACCTACTAGGCTTACCTATAACCCTCAATCCTATTGTCCCATGTACTCATCCAGAAGTCTCTTAAAAGACCCTAACGAGTTCACCTCCACCACCACCGACGGCAGCCGATTCCACTCACCCACCACCCTCTGAGTGAAAAACTTACCCCTGACATCTCCTGTGTACCTGCTCCCCAGCACCTTAAACCTGTGTCCTCTTGTAGCGACCAATTCAGCCCTGGGAAAAAGCCTCTGAGAATCCACCCTATCTATATCTCTCAACATCTTATACACCTCTATCAGGTCACCTCTCACCCTTCGTCTCTCCAGGGAGAAAAGACCGAGCTCCCTCAACCTATCTTCATAAGGCATGCCTCCCAATCCAGGCAACATCCTTGTAAATCTCCTCTGCACCCTCTCAATAGCTTCCACATCTTTCTTGTAATGAGGCGACCAGAACTGAGCACAGTACTCCAAGTGGGGTCTGATTATTTAGATAAAAAAAACAAGTCATTGCCAATTTCATGGGGAATAATTGTGCTCAACACACTTCCTAGACGAGGCTTTTTAATTCATTGATAGGACATGGGCATCGCTGGCTCGGCCAGCATTTATTGCCCATCCCTAGTTGCCCAAGGACAGTTGAGAGTCAACCACATTGCTGCGGCTCTGGAATCACATGTAGGCCAGACCGGGTAAGGATGGCAGATTTCCTTCCCTAAAGGACATTAGTGAACCAGATGGGTTTTTCCAACAATCAACAATGGTTTCATGGGTCATCAGAAGGCTCTTAACTCCAAATTTGTTTTTTATTGATTCCAATTCCACCATCTGCCGTGGTGGGATTTGAAGCCGGGTACCCCAGGACATTAGCTGAGTTTCTGGATTAATAGTCTAGTGATAATGCCACTCGGCCATCGCCTCCCCAAGTACAGTGGATAGAAGAATCTCTGAGGATGTAGAGGAACGGTGATCTGCAACTAGGGGAGGACAGTAAACTGGATTAAAAGCTGCCCAGAAGGAGCAATGCAGAGTGTGCGATAGCTGAAGGCCCATGTCCAGGGCAGGTTAACGTGGGCAGCGATGCCTCACAGAGCTCAATTCATAGAATCATAGAAACCCCACGCTGCAGAATGAGGCCATCCAGACCACCGAGCCTGCATCGACCACAATCCCGCCCCAGGCCCTACAAACCCACACATTTCGGAACACTAACGGGCAATTTAGTACGGCTAATTAATCTAACCTGCACATCTTTGGAACGTGGGAGGAAACCGGAGCACCCGGAGGAAACCCACACAGACACGGGGAGAACGCGCAGACTCCACACAGCCAGTGACCCTATGCCGGAATCGAACCCGGGTCCCTGGCGCTGTGAGGCAGCAGTGCCAACCCACTGTGCCACCCTGTGTTCTGAGGCTACTTCACTGAGTATTCGGATATAGGTCGGGAGGGAGGGAGGGAGGGGTGTTTAAAACTTGTAGATAAGACAAAAATAGCAGATATGGTAAATTCTTGTGAAATGCTGAGGCAGCTGTCGGGACATGCTGGTTAGATAATTGCTGCAAATGTAGCAGATGGAATTCAGCGTCAATAGTGAAAGGAGATAATCATAGAATCCCTACAGTACAGGAGGAGGCCATTCGGCCCATCGAGCCTGCACCGTCAACCCTTTACTCCACATAGTTAACTTGCAATTCCCCCCAAACCTAGAGGCAATTTAGCACGGCCAACGCACCCTAACCAGCACGTCTTTCGGACTGTGGGAGGAAACCGGAGCACCTGGAGGAAACCCAGACAGACACGGGGAGAATGTGCAGATTTCCGCACAGACAGTGACCCAAGCTGGGAATTGAACCTGGGTCCCCGGCGCCGTGAGGCAGCAGTGCTAACCACCGTGCCGCCAATCTGTGGACTTTATAAAGAAAACAGTAAGTATTCTCAGAATGGAAGCCTGCCCAGTGCTGTGGAAGTGTAGAGGGGATTTCAAGGGGTCTGGTTCACAGGGCATTAAAAGGCAGCACCTCAGGATGATAAAGTTATCAGGGAGCTAAATTAATTCCCTTCTCTTTATTCATTCACAGCACGTGAGCATCGCTGGCTGGCCACCACTTACTGTCCATTCCTAATTGAGGTGGTGGTGGTGAGCTGCCCTCTCCAAATGCTGCAGTCCATGTGGTATAGGTACACCCACTGTGCTGTTAGGGAGGGGGTTTCAGAGTGGCACAGTGGGTTAGCACTGCTGCCTCTCAGCACCAGGGACCTGGGTTCGACTCCCGGCCTCGGGTCACTGTCTGTGTGGAGTCTGCACATTCTCCCCGTGTCTGTGTGGGTTTCCTCCGGGTGCTCTGGTTTCCTCCCACAGTCGGAAAGATGTGCAGGTTAGGTGGATTGGCTGTGCTAAATTGCCCCTTAGTGTCAGGGAACTAGCTAAGGTGAGTGCATGGGGTTATGGGGATAGGGCCTGGGTGGGATTGTGATCGGTGCAGACTCGATGGGCTGAATGGCCTCCTTCTACACCATAAGGGTTCTATGATTTTGTCCCAGTGACAGTGGAGGAATGTCCGATGTATATTTCCGAGTCAGAATACTGACTGGCCTGGAGGGGAACTTGCTGGTGGTGGTGCTCCCGTGTATCTGCTGCCCCTGTCCTTCTAGGTGGTAGAGGTGACGGGTTTGGAAGGTGCTATCGAATGGATCTTGGACAGATGTTGCAGTCCAGGACAGAGACAAAGAGAAATTTCTTCACCCAGAGAGTGGTCAGCTTGTGGAATTCATTACCACAGAGAGTAGTTGAGGCCAAACCGTTGTAGATTTTCAAGACGTGGTGAAGTATTGCACTGGGGATGAAAGGGTATGGGAGGGAGATGGGATCAAGCTATTGAGTTGGATAATCATAATGAATGGCGGAGTGCGTTCAAAGGGCTGAATGGCCTCCTCCTGCTCCTATTTTCCTTGTTTTCCTGTTTCTATGCATCTTGTGGAAGTTACACACTGCTGCCACTTTGCATCAGTAGTGGGGGGAATGAATGGGGTGCTCATCAGATGGGGCTACTTTGTCCTGGATGGTGTTGAGCCTCACGAGTGTTGTTGGAGCCACCCAGGAAAGAGGACAATATTCCATCACACTCCTGACTTGCGTTTTGTCGATGGTGGACAGGCTTCGGGGAGTCAGCAGGTGAGTTACTCTCCGCAGAATCCCCAGCCTCTGTAGTCACAGCATTTATCTGGTTATTGGGAGAGGTTTAAATGTCAACAAAGATTGACAAAGAAGTTGATAAAGAAGGGTAGGAGAAACTATGAAGCTGGGCTAGCGCTTAATATAAAAAAGGATAGCAAGAGTTTTTATAAGTATATAAAAAGGAAGAGGCTGGCTAGGGTGAACGTTGGTCCCTTAGAGGATGAGAAGGGGGACTTAGTGGTAGGGGATGGGGATATGGCGGAGGTCTTGAATAACTTTTTTGTTTCGGTCTTCACGGAGGAGGACGTGAATAATTTGCCGGATGTTAGAGATGGAAAGATGGTAGGACTGGAGGGTCTCGATGACATTACTGTTACTAGAGAGGTGGTGCTCGACAGACTGGAGGGGCTGATTGTGGACAAGTCCCCAGGACCGGATGGAATGCATCCGAGGGTCCTGAAAGAAATGGCGGAGGTGATAGTGGATGCCTTGGTGGTTATTTTCCAGACATCGCTGGATTCCGGGGAAGTGCCGGGAGATTGGAAAACGGCTAACGTTACGCCGTTGTTTAAGAAGGGTGCCAGGCAAAAGGCGGGGAATTATAGGCCTGTTAGTTTAACGTCTGTTGTAGGTAAAATGTTAGAATCCGTCATCAAGGAGGAAATAGCGAGGCATCTTGAGGGGAACTGCTTGATAGAGCAGACGCAGCACGGTTTCGTTAAAGGGAAGTCGTGTCTGACAAATTTACTGGAGTTCTATGAGGATGTGTCTAGGGCGGTGGATAGAGGAGAGCCGGTGGATGTGGTCTTTCTTGATTTTCAGAAGGCGTTTGACAAGGTACCTCACAAGAGGTTATTGCAGAAGGTCAGGGGGCATGGAGTTGGGGGTAGGGTGTTAGCGTGGATAGAGGACTGGTTGTCAAATAGGAGGCAGAGAGTGGGGGTCAATGGGTGCTATTCAGATTGGCGGTTGGTGACTAGTGGAGTGCCCCAGGGGTCAGTGCTGGGGCCTCAGCTATTTACCATTTATATAGATGATCTGGAGGAGGGAACCGAGTGTAGGGTGTCGAAATTTGCTGATGACACCAAAATTGGTGGAAAGGCAAATTGTGCGGAGGGTGGGGAGAGTCTACAGAAGGATCTAGATAGGCTGGGCGAATGGGCCAGGAAATGGCAAATGGAATTTAATGTTGGCAAGTGCGAGGTGGTCCACTTTGGTAGGAATAATGGTAGGAAGGATTATTACTTACGTGGAGAAAAACTGCAGCAGGCGACGGTGCAGAGGGACCTCGGGGTCCTTGTGCATGAGTCGCAAAAACCCAGCTTGCAGGTGCAGCAGGTGGTCAGGAAGGCGAATGGGATGCTGGCCTTCATAGCGAGGGGATTGAATATAAAAGTAGGGAGGTCTTGCTGCGGCTGTATAGGGCATTGGTGAGGCCGCAGCTGGAGTACTGTGTGCAGTTTTGGGCGCCGTACTTACGCAAGGATATTTTGGCCTTGGAGGGAGTGCAGAGGAGGTTTACTAGGCTGATGCCGGAGTTGAGGGGGTTGAGCTATGAGAAGAGGCTGAATAAATTAGGCTTCATTGAGACGTATAAGATGATGAATGGGATGGATAGGATAGAGGTGGAGAGACTCTTCCCGCTCAGAAAGGATAGCAGGACTAGGGGGCACAGCCTCAAGATAAAGGGGGGGTGGTTTAGAACAGAGTTGAGGAGGAACTTCTTCACTCAAAGGGTGGTGAATCTCTGGAATTCTCTGCCCGTTGAAGTGGTGGAGGCTACCTCGCTAAATATTTTTAAGAAGCGGGTTGATGGGTTTTTGATAAGAGAGGGGATTAAGGGTTATGGGGAGAGGGCGGGAATGTGGAACTGAGCCACGACAGATCAGCCATGATCTTATTGAATGGCGGGGCAGGCTCAAAGGGCTAGATGGCCTACTCCTGCTCCTATTTCTTATGTTCTTAGTCCAGTCCAGTTTCTGGTCAATGTTGATAGTGGGGGATTGAGCGATGGCAATGCCATTGAATGTCAAGCAGAGGGGGTTGGATTCTCTCTTGTTGGAGGTGGCCATTTATTGGCATTTGCCACGTAAGGGACCAAGCCTGAATCTTGTCCCAGGTTTTATGTGGGATGGACTGCTTCAGTATCTGAGGAATGGTGCTGAACATTGTACCATCATCAACCAACTTCCCCATCTTACGATGGGAACCAGGTCATCGATGAAGCAGCCAAAGATGGTTGGGGTCTCGAACGCTACCCTGAGGAACCCCTGCAGAGATGTCCTGGAACTGAGATAACTGACCTCCAACCACCATCCTTAGTGTCAGGTCTGACTCCAACCATATAAACGGGATTAGTTATAGTGAAATGGTGGTGAGTCGAAATTCAGGTGGTGCTGAATATGTTGAAGTCATCAACTATTCCCTCCGCAAATCGCGACAATGTCTGTGATTAGACGAGATTCCGCACTGGCAGCTCCAGGTTAGCCACATAAGCTTCTCTCGCTGAGCAGAGTGGAGATAACAGAAGAGTGTGACATCGCAAAGCGAGCGGAGACCAAGAACCATGAGGGGTTTCAGAAGAACACCCATTGCTCTCCCCACCCACTGCCCACAGCAGCCCGTTACCTCTCTCCCCCACCCCGAGCCAAAGTGTTAAAATCCATTGAGATCCATAGAATCCCATCAAGTCTGCACCGACCACAATCCCACCCAGGCCCCTGTAATCCCACACATTTACCCTGCTAATCCCCCGAACGTTAGGGGACAATTTAGCATGGCCAATCCACCTAACCTGCACATCTTTGGACTTTGAAAGGAAACCGGACGCAGACGCGGGGAGAACGTGCAGACTCCACACGGACGGTGACCCGAGGCTGGAATTGAACCCGGGTCCCTGGCGCTGTGAGGTAGCAGTGCTAACCGCTGTGCCACCGTACTGCCCCTATACTCTGAGATTTCACACTGCAGCCATCAAACATCATGGCCAGAATTTTACCAGCCCACCCCGCCACGGGGATCGGAGAGGGTGAGGGGCGGATAACGGGAAGGTCCGTTGACTTTGGGTGTGATTTTCTGATCTCGGGTCAAGCGAGGCCGTAGAATCCCCCCACGTTAGGCTGCACTGATGGACTGTACCGTGCACGGCTAAGGGGGTGCGAGGCCTCAGGCACAACAGTCAAACATGAGGTGTTAAACAGAAGGACAGAGAAACATAGAGGTCGGAACCTTCCCGTCCTGCCAGTTGGCAGACCCGCCGAAGCCGACCTCCCCACCCCCCGCCAGACAAGCCAAGCAAATCGTCACCAGCTCCGGCAGGACTGGGAAATCCCAACGGCCGCAGGAAAACCCACCGGAAAATTCCGGCCGGAGTGCAACACTCCGGAATTCACTTCTGGGGTTAAGGGTCGAGGCAGGAAACTTTGAAGGGGCGGTTCAGAGAGATGGATAGAGAGGGTGGAGGGGTCTGGGGGTGTGAGCAAGACCACCGCCCGGTGTGGTGGGTGAACACATTGGCTGGGGGCTCGTTATGGGATTACAAACCGAGGAACAGGGGCAAACGTCACTGATCCCAACATTCAACACGACTGGGCTCGATCTTCTACCTGAATCATAGAAACCCAGGAAGTTACAGTGAAAAAACCCCCTAGCTCGGGTGCTTTGTAATGAGTTGATTTGGAACATTAAGAGTGATTGAGGGAGATAGAGCAGAATGGGATTAAGTTGTGCTCAGAGCCGGAAGTTTGCTATTTCCCAGGATTGTACATAGTGAGGTCTCTTTAATCCTGTTAGCCTTCCACAAGAAGCAGAAAACCTTGACAGCACAAACTGTGTGTGTGGGACATAAACACCAGAGGGAGGGGCAAGAGGTCTAGTGGAAAACCTTGGCGAGTGAAAAAGCAGCAACTCCCTTCTTGCTCTCTCTCAGTTTTCACACGAGGCTTTGACTGGAAGAACTTCCCTCCTCTCCTCGACAGGAAACTGCAGGATCCAGCCACAAATTTTCCCAATGACACAGTCATCCGACAGGCCGGAGAGTGGGGGGGGGTGCGGTTTGTGGTCCATCTTCCGCCAGCTGGACAAAACGTAACCCAGTTCAGGGATCGGTCAGGGTGGCCTTTACTGACAGTGCAGCGACAGGATGGTGCTGAGGTCAAACTGTCTCCTCACCGTCCTGGCTACGTAGGAAGTATGGATCCCCTCGCTTCCTCCCTGTTCAGGAACTGGCCGATTTCCTGCCCAAGAGATCGCCACCGTTCCAGGACCGTCTCTTCCAACAGGATTTGCCTTTTGAGAAATGGCTTTGTGTTTGCCTTTTCCCTAGCCCTGTGGTTTCATCAGTTTGAAGTCTCACAACACCAGCTTAAAGTCCAACAGGTTTGCTGGACTTTAACCTGATGGACTTTAACCTGATGGACTTTAACCTGGTGTTGTGAGACTTCTTACTGTGTTTATCCCAGTCCAACACCAGCATCTCCACATCACAACCCCCCAGTTCGGCAGTTTTGGTCCCCTTTATCTGAGGAATGGTGTAGTGTTATTGGAGACAGTTCAGAGGAGGTTCATGAGCTTGATTCCAGAGATGAGGGTATGAAGAGAGATTGAGGCCTATACTCTCTGGAATTGAGAAGAACGAGGGGAGAACAAATTGAGGTTTAAGAACATAAGAACATAAGAAATAGGAGCAGGAGTAGGCCATCTAGCCCTTCGAGCCTGCCCCGCCATTCAATAAGATCATGGCTGATCTGTTGTGGCTCAGTTCCACTTTCCCGCCCTCTCCCCATAACCCTTAATCCCCTCTCTTATCAAGAACCCATCAACCCGCTTCTTAAAAATATTTAGCGAGGCAGCCTCCACCACTTCAACGGGCAGAGAATTCCAGAGATTCACCACCCTTTGGGTGAAGAAGTTCCTCCTCAACTCCGTTCTAAACCGCCTCCCCTTTATCTTGAGGCTGTGCCCCCTAGTCCTACTGTCTTTTTTGAGCGGGAAGAGTCTCTCCACCTCTATCCTATCCATCCCATTCATCATCTTATACGTCTCAATGAGATCTCCCCTCATTCTTCTAAACTCTAACGAGTACAAGCCTAGTTTATTCAGCCTCTCCTCATAGCTCAATCCCCTCAACTCCGGTATCAGCCTAGTAAACCTCCTCTGCACTCCCTCCAGGGCCAAAATATCCTTGCGCAGGTACGGCGCCCAAAACTGCACACAGTACTCCAGCTGCGGCCTCACCAATGCCCTATACAGCTGCAGCAAGACCTCCCTACTTTTATATTCAATCCCCCTCGCTATGAAGGTCAGCATCCCATTCGCCTTCCTGACCACCTGCTGCACCTGCAAGCTGGGTTTTTGCGACTCATGCACAAGGACCCCGAGGTCCCTCTGCACCGTCGCCTGCTGCAGTTTTTCGCCACGTAAGTAATAGTCCTTCCTACCATTCTTCCTACCAAAGTGGACCACCTCACACTTGCCAACATTAAATTCCATTTGCCATTTCCTGGCCCATTCGCCCAGCCTATCTAGATCCTTCTGCAGACTCTCCACACCCTCCGCACAATTTGCCTTTCCCCCAATCTTGGTGTCATCAGCAAATTTCGACACCCTGCACTCGGTTCCCTCCTCCAGATCATCTATATAAATGGTAAATACAAGATGATAAAAAGGCATGGATATTTACCATTTATATAGATGATCTGGAGGAGGGAACCGAGTGCAGGGTGTCGAAATTTGCTGATGACACCAAGATTGGGGGAAAGGCAAATTGTGCGGAGGGTGTGGAGAGTCTGCAGAAGGATCTAGATAGGCTGGGTGAATGGGCCAGGAAATGGCAAATGGAATTTAATGTTGGCAAGTGTGAGGTGGTCCACTTTGGTAGGAAGAATGGTAGGAAGGACTATTACTTACGGGGCGAAAAACTGCAGCAGGCGACGGTGCAGAGGGACCTCGGGGTCCTTGTGCATGAGTCGCAAAAACCCAGCTTGCAGGTGCAGCAGGTGGTCAGGAAGGCGAATGGGATGCTGGCCTTCATAGCGAGGGGGATTGAATATAAAAGTAGGGAGGTCTTGCTGCAGCTGTATAGGGCATTGGTGAGGCCGCAGCTGGAGTACTGTGTGCAGTTTTGGGCGCCGCACCTGCGCAAGGATATTTTGGCCCTGGAGGGAGTGCAGAGGAGGTTTACTAGGCTGATACCGGAGTTGAGGGGATTGAGCTATGAGGAGAGGCTGAATAAACTAGGCTTGTACTCGTTAGAGTTTAGAAGAATGAGGGGAGATCTCATTGAGACGTATAAGATGATGAATGGGATGGATAGGATAGAGGTGGAGAGACTCTTCCCGCTCAAAAAAGACAGTAGGACTAGGGGGCACAGCCTCAAGATAAAGGGGGGGCGGTTTAGAACGGAGTTGAGGAGGAACTTCTTCACTCAAAGGGTGGTGAATCTCTGGAATTCTCTGCCCGTTGAAGTGGTGGAGGCTGCCTCGCTAAATATTTTTAAGAAGCGGGTTGATGGGTTCTTGATAAGAGAGGGGATTAAGGGTTATGGGGAGAGGGCGGGAAAGTGGAACTGAGCCACGACAGATCAGCCATGATCTTATTGAATGGCGGGGCAGGCTCGAAGGGCTAGATGGCCTACTCCTGCTCCTATTTCTTATGTTCTTATGTTCTTAAAGTAGACACGGAGCAGATGCTTCCGCTGGTGGGACAGTCTAGGACGAGAGGTCATAGTCTTAGGATAAGGGGTATCAAATTTAAAACAGAGTTGAGGAGAAACTACTTCTCCCAAAGAATCCCTATAGTGCAGGAGGAGGCCATTCAGTCCATCGAGTCTGCAGCGATCACAATCTCACCCAGGCCCTATCCCCATACATTTATCCCAGCAGGATTGTGAATCTGAGAGTGTGGCGGATGCTGGGACAGTGAGTACATTTAAGGAGGAGTTAAATGGATTTTTAATTGGGAATGGGTTGAAGAGAGAAGGCAGGAAAATGGGGATGAGGAGCATATCAGCCATGATCAAATGGTGGAGCAGACTCGATGGGCTAAATGGCCTAATTCTGCTCCTATATCTTATGAACCTCTAAGGTCTGGGCTTGTCAGTGATGCCCTGTTCCTTACTGCGATTGTCCAGGAGGAGGTCCATTATAACACAAATCCAGTACATCTTTTATCACAGGATATGGGCAGTACTGGCTCGGCCAGCTTTTGTTGCCCATCCCTTATTGCCCCTTGAGAAGGTGGTGGTGAGCCACCTTCTTGAACCCGCTGCAGTCCATGTGATGTAGGCACACCCACAGTGCTGTTCATAGATCATAGAACCCCACAAAAAGAGGCCCTTCGGCCCGTCGAGTCTGCACTGACCACAATCCCACCCAGGCCCTATCCCCACTAATCCCTCTAACCTACACATCCCTGGACAGGGGGAATTTCTCAGCATGGCCAATCAACCTAACCCGCATATCTTCAGACTGTGGGAGGAATCCGGAGCACCCGGAGGAAACCCATGAAGACATGGGGAGAATGTGTAAACCCCACACAGACAGTGACCCGAGCCGGGAATCGAACCCAGGTCCCTGGAGCTGTGAAGCAGCAGTGCTAACCACTGTGCTACCGTGCCGCCCAGGTAGCTAGGGAGGGAATTCCAGGATTTTGACCCAGCGACACTGAAGGAACAGTGATGTATTTCCAAGTCAGGTATTCATGAAGGTCCTGCCTTCTCAACCCTGCCCCTCACCTGAGCTGTGGTGATTCTCAGGTTAAATCACCACCGAACCTGGTGATGATGGATTGCCTGGATTGGGAGGTATGCCTTATGAGGATAGGTTGAGGGAGCTGGGTCTCTTCTCCCTGGAGAGATGAAGGTTGAAAGGTGACCTGATAGAGGTGTATAAGATGTTGAGAGGAATAGATAGGGTGGATTCTCGGAGGCTTTTTCCCAGGGCTGAAATGGTCGCTACGAGAGGACACAGGTTTAAGGTGCTGGGGAGCAGGTACAGAGGAGATGTCAGGGGTAAGTTTTTCACTCAGAGGGTGGTGAGTGAGTGGAATCGGCTGCCGTCGGTGGTGGTAGAGGCGAACTCGCTGGGGTCTTTTAAAAGACTTCTGGATGAGTACATGGAATTTAATGGGATTGAGGGTTATAGATAGGCCTGGTAGGTAGGGATATGATCGGTGCAACTTGTGGGCCAAAGAGCCTGTTTGTGCTGTAGTGTTCTATCTTCTATGTTCAAACAGCTCTCTCCTCAAAACAGAGAGCAGCCTATGGTCATCTGGGACTCTGGCAACTTTACTTTTAGACAGTTGAGATTATGGGTTTGGAAGGTGCTGTCAAAGGAACCTCAGTGAATTGCTGCATCGTGTAGATGGTACACGCGGCTGCCACTGTGCATCGGTCATGGAGGGAGTGAAGGTTCAAGGCAGTGGATTGGGTGTCACTCGAGTGGCTATTCTGCCTGGATGGTGTTGAGTTCATAAGAATCACAAGAACTAGGAGCAGTAGTAGGCCATTGAGCCCCTCGGGCCGGCTCCATCGCCATTCAATAGAATCATGGCTGATCTTGTCTCAGTTTCAACTCCACTTTTTCCCAGAGCAGGAATGACAATTATGAGGGGCACGAGTTCAAGGTAAAGGGGGAAAGGTTCAGTAGAGATGTAAGGGTGAAGTTTTTAACACAGAGAGTGGTGGGGGCCTGGAATGAATGCCAAGTGAGGTGGTTGAGGCAAACATATTAGCAACATTTAAGACCTGTCTGGATAGACCCGAGAACAGGTGGGAAATAGTCGGACACAGGCGGTTGGCCGAGATAGGACAATGTGATGGGCACAGGCTTGGTGGGTCGACGGGCCTGTTCCTGTGCTGTACTGTTCTTTGTTCACTTTCCTGTCTGTTCGCCATATCCTTTCAACCCATTACTAATTAAACATCTGTCCTATCTCCTCCTTAAATTTACTCAGTGTCCCGGCGTCTGGGGCAGAGAATTCCACAGATTCATCACCCTTTGAGAGAAGTAGCTTCTCCTCATCTCTCTTTTAAATCTGCTGCCCCTTATCCTATGACCTCTTGTTCGAGATCACCCCACAACAGGAAACATCTTTTCTATGGTGACTTTGTCCATCCTGCTTTAGCATCTTATATCCCTCAATTCGATCTCCCCAAACCCTTCTCGAGAGCTCTAAACTGTTCAATCTCTCTTCATAAGACAAACACCTCAACTCTGGAATCAATCTAGTGAACCTCCTCTGAACCACCTCCAATGTAACTACATCCCTCCACGGGTAATGGGGAGCAAATCTGTGCACAATATTCCAGTTGCGGTCTCATTAATGCCTTGTACAGTTGCAGCAACACTTCCTCACTTTTATACTCTATTCCTTTAGCAATAAAATGCCAAGATTCCATTTAACTTCCTTATTTCCTGCTGTAGCTGCATACTAACTTCCTGCGATTTGTGCACGAGGACACCAGATCCCTCTACACCAAAGCACTCTGAAGTTTCCCTCCATGTAGATAATAATTTGCTTTGCATTTATCTTGCCAGTGGATAACCTCACACTTATCCACATTAAACTCCATCTGCCAAATCTCTCCCCATTCACTATCCATTTATGTTGGGAAATTTCTTATCATACAATTGCAACTTACTATCCCACATGTTTAAGTGCTTTTTTTGTGTTGTTGGAGCCACACTCATCCAGGCAAATATAAAATTCTAATCTATATAAGCCAGGGGATCAGAACAGGTGCCAAAGTGGGGGTATCGCAGTTTTTGTTGTGTTCTCAGTAGCACACCACGCCTCTATCACAAGTAATGTTTCACACAAATCTAATTGGTGGCTCACATCCAGTCAACTGGCTCAGTGGGTAACACTCTCAGAAGCGTGTGTGTCCAAGTCCCACTATCGCTCAAAATCTAGGCTACCACGCCCAGCGCAGTTCCGGAGGAGGGCTGCACTGTCTGAGGTGCTGTCTTTTGAATGAGGTGTTAAACCAAAGTCCAGTCTGGTGGCCATAAAAGAAACCATTGCATTATTGGAAGAGTCGGGGGTTGGGGAGGGATTGAGGATAGGAATGGGGGTAATTAGGGAGGGACGGCGGAAAGGACAGGGGAGGGCTTGAGAGTAAGGACGGGGGAGGGCTTGAGAGTAAGGACGGGGGAGGGCTTGAGAGTAAGGACGGGGAGGGCTTGAGAGTAAGGACGGGGGAGGGCTTGAGAGTAAGGACGGGGGAGGGCTTGAGAGTAAGGACGGGGGAGGGCTTGAGAGTAAGGACGGGGGAGGGCTTGAGAGTAAGGACGGGGGAGGGCTTGAGAGTAAGGACGGGGGAGGGCTTGAGAGTAAGGACGGGGGAGGGCTTGAGAGTAAGGACGGGGGAGGGCTTGAGAGTAAGGACGGGGGAGGGCTTGAGAGTAAGGACGGGGGAGGGCTTGAGAGTAAGGACGGGGGAGGGCTTGAGAGTAAGGACGGGGGAGGGCTTGAGAGTAAGGACGGGGGAGGGCTTGAGAGTAAGGACGGGGGAGGGCTTGAGAGTAAGGACGGGGGAGGGCTTGAGAGTAAGGACGGGGGAGGGCTTGAGAGTAAGGACGGGGGAGGGCTTGAGAGTAAGGACGGGGGAGGGCTTGAGAGTAAGGACGGGGGAGGGCTTGAGAGTAAGGACGGGGGAGGGCTTGAGAGTAAGGACGGGGGAGGGCTTGAGAGTAAGGACGGGGGAGGGCTTGAGAGTAAGGACGGGGGAGGGCTTGAGAGTAAGGACGGGGGAGGGCTTGAGAGTAAGGACGGGGGAGGGCTTGAGAGTAAGGACGGGGGAGGGCTTGAGAGTAAGGACGGGGGAGGGCTTGAGAGTAAGGACGGGGGAGGGCTTGAGAGTAAGGACGGGGGAGGGCTTGAGAGTAAGGACGGGGGAGGGCTTGAGAGTAAGGACGGGGGAGGGCTTGAGGGTAAGGACGGGGGAGGGCTTGAGGGTAAGGACGGGGGAGGGCTTGAGGGTAAGGACGGGGGAGGGCTTGAGGGTAAGGACGGGGGAGGGCTTGAGGGTAAGGACGGGGGAGGGCTTGAGGGTAAGGACGGGGGAGGGATTGAGGGTAAGGACGGGGGAGGGCTTGAGGGTAAGGACGGGGGAGGGCTTGAGGGTAAGGACGGGGGAGGGCTTGAGGGTAAGGACGGGGGAGGGCTTGAGGGTAAGGACGGGGGAGGGCTTGAGGGTAAGGACGGGGGAGGGCTTGAGGGTAAGGACGGGGGAGGGCTTGAGGGTAAGGACGGGGGAGGGCTTGAGGGTAAGGACGGGGGAGGGATTGAGGGTAAGGACGGGGGAGGGATTGAGGGTAAGGACGGGGGAGGGCTTGAGGGTAAGGACGGGGGAGGGCTTGAGGGTAAGGACGGGGGAGGGCTTGAGGGTAAGGACGGGGGAGGGCTTGAGGGTAAGGACGGGGGAGGGATTGAGGGTAAGGACGGGGGAGGGATTGAGGGTAAGGACGGGGGAGGGATTGAGGGTAAGGACGGGGGAGGGATTAGGGGTAAGGACGGGGGAGGGATTGAGGGTAAGGACGGGGGAGGGATTGAGGGTAACGGGGAGGGCTTGAGGGTAGGAATGAGGGAGGGAGGGAGGAACTGGTGTCCCATTCAATACTTACCCTCAAATAACATCACGGAACTCTCTCTCTAACGACACTGTGGGTGAACCCACAGTCCATGCACTGCAGCGATTCAAGAAGGTGGCTCACCCCCACCTTCTCAAAGACAAGCAGTGATGGGGCAATAAATACTGGCCAGACAGCAACGCCCAAGTCCCAAGAATGAATTTTAAAAAAGCAGATTATCGAACTATCTCACCACTGGCCAGGGGAATTCCAGGATTTCCTGCTACAGCCTGCATGGAAGGTGCAAGGGAATGGTTTACATTGGGTGACTCAGTAACAGGGAGTAAAGGCACTAACATCATTACAATTCACTGCTGCTCCCCCATTGCCCAGGGCCAAGGGAGCCTATCCGGGGCCGAGGGAGCTTACCCGGGGAGGGAGGAAGTGGGGGAGGGAGGGAGGGAGGAAGTGGGGGAGGGAGGGAGGCCGGGGAAAAGGCTGTGCATTGAAGGAAGTGGAACTCTCACCTGGATTTCGAAGTGGAGGTTTTCATCCAAGTGTTCCTCCTGAGCAGCAACAAGTGGAAATGGGGAGAAAACACACAGCGCAGTTATTAGAAAACATTCCAGTAAAACAAATCAGGAAAACTCATTTCCACATCTCATCGACAGTCAATCAGCTCAGGAGCAGAACCTGGGGAGCACTTTCACAACCCAGATCCAAGCTTCAAAGCACCGTTTATTCAGAATTCCACAACACTCCTTTCCTCTCATCATCCACCCCAATCTCCCCCCACCCTGTAACCCGACATTCATACCGCCATACACACCCCATTACCGCAATCCCTCCCCCATTCTTATCCCTAATCCCTCCTCCCCAGTTCTTACTCTCAATCCCTCCCCCGTCCTTACCCCCAATCCCTCCCCCGTTCTTACCCCCAATCCCTCCCCCGTCCTTACCCCAATCCCTCCCCGTCCTTACCCCCAATCCCTCCCCCGTCCTTACCCCCATTCCCTCCCCCGTCCTTACCCCAATCCCTCCCCCGTCCTTACCCCCAATCCCTCCCCCGTCCTTACCCCCAATCCCTCCCCCGTCCTTACCCCCAATCCCTCCCCCGTCCTTACCCCCAATCCCTCCCCCGTCCTTACCCCCAATCCCTCCCCCGTCCTTACCCCCAATCCCTCCCCCATCCTTACCCCTAATCCCTCTCCCATCCTTACCCCCAATCCCTCCCCCGTTCTTACTCTCAATCCCTCCCCATTCTTACTCCCAATCCCTCCTCCATTCTTAGTCTCAATCCCATTCTTACCCTCATGCCCCCATGTTACCCCCCCAACATTTCCTGACCACTATGCACCCAGTTCTACCCTCTGTTGCTGGGTGTTCAGCAATTGGCCTCAGTCACGTTTACCCGGGGAGGGGGAGATGGAGAAAGTCTCACATGATTCCGATACCTCAGTGGTGAACGTGACAGGACAGTTGTTAAGGACGGGCTGGAGCTTGTGTCTGGTGTGAGGTCAGTGCTCTATCTTCCAGACCCATGGCCACCACCATCTAGAAGGACAAGGGCAGCAGATACACCACCACCTGCAACTTCCCCTCCAAGTCACTCACCATTCTGACTTGGAAATATGTTGGCCGTTCCTTCACTGTCGCTGGGTCAAAATCCTGGAACTCCCTCCCTAACAGCACTGTGGGTGTACCTACACCACGTGGACTGCAGCGGGTTCAAGAAGGCAGCTCACCACCACCTTCTCAAGGGGCAATTAAGGGTGGGCAATAAATGCTGGCCTAGCCGACAACACCCACGTCCCATAAATAAATGAATGAAATACTTTCAGAGAGACAGCCTGAAGCTTTCTACATGTCTTTGACACTCAGCTGAGAAACACAGGTAAACACATTGCTGGCCAAAACCAGAAGCCATCAATATCAGACGGTGACTAATAAATTAGACGGCAAATTCAGAGGAAACTTCCCTGCCCACTGAGAAGCAAGAATGTGGAACTCACTGCTCAGGGAGTGTTTGAGGTTTATTGGTGGCACGGTGGCACAGTGGTTAGCACAGCTGCCTCACAGCGCCAGAGACCTGGGTTTGATTCCAGCTTCCGGTGGCTTTCTATGTGGAGTTTGCACATTTTACTTCTGTCTGCATGGGTTTCCTTCCACAGTCCGAAAGACGTGCTGGTTAGGGTGCACTGGCCGTGCTAAATTCTCCCTCCGTGTACCCAAACAGGCGCCAGAGTGTGGCAACTACGGGATTTTCACAGTAGCTTCAATGCAGTGTTAATGTAAGCCTACTTAAAGTTTATTTATTAGACACAAGTAGGCTGACAGTAACTGCAATGAAGTTACTGTGAAAATCCCTCTAGTTGGCACACTCTGGTGCCTGTTCGGGTACACTGAGAGAGAATTTAGCACGGCCAATGCACCCTAACCAGCACGTCTTCGGACTTTGGGAGGAAACTGGAGGAAACCCATGCAGACACGGGGAGAACGTGCAAACTCCACACAGTGACCCAAGCTTATGACTTGTGACACTAGTAAACTTTAACTGAGCCTAAGAAGGGAGTTAGAAATGTACGAGAATGAATAGAAGGTTGATAGAGATGGGGTAAGGGGGAGGGGGCTCGAGTACAGCACGAACACTAGCAGGGACGAGTTGGGGGCGAAGGGCCTGTGTCCCTGCAGCTTACTTTGTCACGTCTGGCGCAGTGGTTGGTCGGGCCGTCTTTCGAAGCGCCTCAATCCAGTTCCTCCGAATCCCAGACGTCATCGCTGACAGAGTATAGACGGACTCCTTCGTCTAGGAAACAGAAACATGAGGGTATTAAAGGGACGTTGGTAACCTGGCCAAGGATAGCAAGGCAGGGAGGAGCAGAGAGCGGCTATCCATCCTGTCAGTGGGGAGGATATATTGAGTCAGGGTTTCGAGGGTCAGTTTTAGGACCTCTGCCTTACCTTGTTAATGATAAATAACCTAGTCTTGGGGGAAGAGAGTACAATCTTGGAACTTTTAAGCGAGCTAGCTGGCAGTGAGGAGGGTAGCTGAAGGCTTCAGGAGGGCAAGAAACTGGCAAAACGAGCAGAGACATGCAAGAGGCAATTCGAAGCAAACACAGATACAGCCAAGTGATCAGAAAAACCAATCGAATGTTATTGTTTATTGCGAGGGGAACTGATTACATAGAAACTAGAAGCAGGAATAGACCATTTGGTCCTTCGAGCCTGCTCCATCATTCACTCTGATCATGTCTGATCGTCAAATTCAATAACCCAATACCCCCCTTCCCCCCATATCCCTCAATCCCTTTGGCCCTGAGAGTTATATCTCATTTCTTCTTGAAATCAGACCATGTTTTGGCCTCCACTACTTTCTGTGGGAATGAATTCCCCACACTCGCCACCTCTGGGTGAAGAAATTTCTCCTCAGCTCAGCTCTAAAAGGTTTTACGCCTTATCCTCAAACTACGACCCCCTAGAACGAGTCAGAGAAATGGAAGGGGCGAGTGAAAATCCTGCTGATGGAGTGGGAGCACTCCCGTGTGACGCGTGTCAGCCGTGCCTTGTGTAAAATGCAGCCTTCTCGGAAACAGGGAGCGTCCAGAATTTCCTTGGATCAGCCGGCAGAAGGAGCCTGTCAGTTCCCAGGAAATTCCAGGCCAGGATCTTTTGCGCTCGGGTTAACCGAGCTGCCCCGGATTGTGGAAATTCCCTCCCTGCTCCTCTTCCTCCATCACCACCACCACCTACACTGAGCACAAGTGGACTGCGATACTCACGTGGATTTGGAAGCCATAGTTCCGTTGAACCTGGTACTCGGTCACATCATTGCAGTTTCTTAAGTCGATCTCTCCATCCAGATCATCACTCTGATAGGACAAGGGGGAAAGATTGCGAATAAACACTCAGCTCCATAGTCTGGCAGAACACCATTGGAAGCCACGCCTCTACTTTCTCAGAAGACTAAGGAAATTTGGTATGTCAGCTACGACTCTCACCAACTTTTACAGATGCCCCATAGAAAGCATTCTTTCTGGTTGTGTCACAGCTTGGTATGGGCTCCTGCTCTGCCCAAGACTGCAAATAACTACAAAGGGTCATGAATGAAGCCCAGTCCATCACATAAACCAGCCTCCCATCCATTGACTCTGTCTACATTTCCCGCTGCCTTGGCAAAGCAGCAGCATAATTAAGGACCCCACGCACCCCGGACATTCTCTCTTCCACCTTCTTCCATCAGAAAAACAATACAAAAGTCTGAGGTCATGTCCTGACCAACTCAAGAACAGCTTCTCCCTTGCTGTCAGACTTTAGAATGGACCTGCCTCGCACTAAGTTGATCTTTCTCTACACCCTAGCTATGAGTGTGACACTACATTCTGCACTCTCTTGTGCCCTTCTCTATTAACAGTATGCTTTGTCTGTACAGCACGCAAGAAACAATACTTTTCACTGTACGCTAATATGTGTGACAATAACAGACCAAATCAACTCAATGACATTGGACAATGATCATTAAACTACAAGTCTTAGCACAAGACCAGGGGGCAGGAGAATGGGGATGAGAATCATATCAGCCATGACTGAATGGTGCAGCAAGACTCAAAGAACGAAGAACAAAAACAGCCCGGGAAACAGGCCCTTCAGCCCAACGAGCCCGCGCCACCATCTTAACATTACCAGTCCCCCCCTCCACCCATGACCCTTATCTATTGTTTATGGCATTCCACATTGAGGGAAACTAATTTAGGAACAATTTATTACCTCCAATCAGCCTAATAGCACACCTTTGGGGTGTGGGAGGAAACCGGAGCACCCGGAGAAAACCCACGCAGACACGGGGAGAATGCGCAAACTCCCGCAGACACCGGCCCAAATCCATGTGTCTGCACAGCAATCAGTGATAGTCACTGAGCTGTCGTGTTGCCCAGTATCTGGTCCAGTTTAAGCGTACACTAACAACATGAAGCACTAGGCTACTCTCGAACATTCAAGAACAGCCCAAGTATGACCCATCGTGATTCGATGGGCTGAATGGCCTAATCCTATAATGGTCTTATTCATTTCTCCTTTGCCCTGCATGATGCGGGTTACAGATCCCAAACAAAACTGACAGGCAGAATATAGGTCACTAAAGATAGAAAGAGGCCATTCGGCCCCACTGATCTGTGCCTTTATCTATGCTTCACATGAGCTTCCTCTCACTACATATAACTCTGTCGGCATTTCCTTCTATCCCTTTCTGCCTTGTATATTTATTCAGCTTCCTCTTACATGCATCAATGCTACTGACGGAACTACAGCTTGTGCTAATGAGTTCCACAGTCTAACCACACTCTGGTATCACGCTGGCATGGTAACGAAGCAGCCCGTTTGATTGGCACCCCATCCACAGTGGTTAGCACTGCTATCTCACAGCGCCAGGGACCCGGGCTCAATTCCAATCTTGGGTCACTGTGTGGAGGCTGCACATTCTCCCTGAGTCTGTGCAAGTTTCCTCCCACACTCCAAAGATGTGCGGGTTAGGTGGATTGGCTATACTAAATTGTCCCTTCGTGTTAGGGGGACCAGCTAGGGTAAATGCATGGGGTTATGGAATAGTGACTGGGTGGGATTGTGGTCGGTGCAGACCCGATGGGCTGAATGGCCTCTTTCTGCACTGTAGGGATTCCATGATTCTAATCTCTTTCTGGCGAGTGTGAGTTACAGTAGGGTTCTGACGGTGCACTGTGTGAGTGGCCTTACCTCCTCTGCTGTGGAATCTCTGTAATACCTCAGGCTGGAATCCGTCAGGACAAACCAATGTTTCTTCCACTGCGAGAGAGAGAGATAACAGTCACATCATGTCTCACCCGGGGTCAATGAGGAACATCTGGCCCTGCCACAACCCCTCCAGTTTCTCTGCTCCATACGGGAATCGCACGAGGGCACACCACCCCTGGAAAATCCCAGCCCAAGCCCCTCAGAACTGGCCTCAACATCCCAAGCTTGAAGGAAGGGAAAAATCCTTCCAGGAATCTTGCTATCCCAACAATTTGCAATGGGAATTGTGTAGGTGTAGACTCGATCGGATTTGTCTGAGACACTCATTGTAATCAGTTAGGAGATTGGCCTTGAAATACTGTAGTCTGACGTTCATTGTAGTTTCATAGAATTATACAGTGCAGAAGGAGGCCATTCGGCCCATTGAGTCTGCACTGACTCAATGGGCTGAATGCATCCCCCAGCAGCTCTGTGGCTACACCAGATGGACGGCAGCAGTTCAAGGATGCGATACACCATTACCTGCTCAAGGACAATAAGGGGATGGGCAATAAATTTGCCTCACTCGCATCCTATGAAATTATATAATAGAAAAGGAATGGGTATGCTTTTTAAACAACCGTCCTAACTCATACAGCAAATGGTAGAACCCTTAGGAGTATTGACAGGCAGAGGGATCTGGGCGCTCATGTCCATCCATCACTGAAAATGGCAGGGCAGGTGGAGAAGGTAGTCAAGAAGGCAAACGGCATGCTTGCCTTCATCAGCCAGGGCACTGAGTATAAAAACTGGCAGGTCATGTTGCAGCTTTATAGAACCTTAGTTAGGCCTCATTTAGAATATTGTGTACAATTCTGGCCACCACGCTACCAGAAGGATGTGGAGGCTTTGGAGAGGGTACAGAAGAGGTTTACCAGGATGTTGCCCTGGTCTGGAGGGTATTAGCTATGAGGAGAGGTTGGAGAAACTCGGTTTGTTCTCACTGGAACGATGGAGGTTGAGGGGCGACCTGATAGAGGTTTACAAGATTATGAGCGACACGGACAGAGTGGATAGTCAGAAGCTTTTTCCTAGGGTGGAAAAGTCAAGTACTCGGGGACAGAGGTTTGAGGTGAGTGGGGAAAAGTTTGGAGGAGATGTACGAGGCAAGTTTTTTTACACAGAGGGTGGTGAGTGTCTGGAACGCATTGCCCGGGGGGCGGGGGGGGTGAGAGCAGGTATGATAGTGGCATTTAAGGGGGCTCTAGACAAAAATGTGTGGACAACATCTGAGTCAAATCCAAAACAATGTCAATATTTGAGCGAGGTCAAAGTTCACTTCTGAAGCAAATGTAGTCAGTGTGACGGTTGGAGCAAAATCCCTAGCAATGTCAACACTTGGTTCAAAGTTCATCTCTGAGTCAAAGTAACAAAGTTAACCTCTGAACCAATTAACAGCCCAGGCCAAATGGCGTTAGGGTCATCAAATAAGCCACTAACATTGTGGCAGCTGATTGGCTGATTGAACTAAGTGACAAAGGGATCTCCTTTCTCTGAAGTTCTCTGCCCACAGCAGATCCAACCCACTGCCCCATGGTCCACCTCGTTGTCAAACGAGGGGCATGCACACGGTGGGTCGTGCGTGGGCTACTCTTGGAGGTTCCAGGAGTGGCCTAGTACTTCGTGTCGGTGTGTGTGCTTGATCGTGGACCGGTAGACGGGCGCCGCAACAGCTCGGTGACTAGCACTGCTAGCTGTGCAGATACATGGATTTGGGCCTGTGTCTGTGGGAGTTTGTGCATTCTCCCTGTGGATGCGTGGGTTTCCTCCGGGCGCTCCGGTTTCCTCCCACACCCCAAAGATGTGCTCTTAGGCTGATTGGTTTTACCAAATTGACACTATTCTCCCCTGAATCTGGCTAAGTCAGGGGTTCTATTCGTAGACACGCAGGGTAGAATAGGTGTAGGGTGATGCGGCGGCGCGGGCTTGTTGGGCCGAAGGGCCTGTTTCCCGTGCTGGGTTGTTCTTTGTTCTTTGTCTCCAACATAGGTAGTAGAAGATCCCAAATCCTACCCAGAACAGGCATTGATCAGATCCACACCGGATCATCCAGTCCCCTCTGTCAGGAGTCCGAGTTGCTGCAGCAACCTGCACATTTCCCATGCGTGTTGTAGTTTGGAGCAATGGTCGAGGCTCCAACATTCTTTCCATCACATGTCAGACCAGCAATCTCCCCCAAACTCACCACCTGACATTGGCGTGTGTTTGGAAGGATTTCCAGGTTGATTCTCAACCAGTTTGGCTGCGTCATGAACGCACCTTCCTTGGACATCAAGTCCTGGGGTGGGTCTTGAACCTGGAGCTTCTAGCTCAGAGGCAGAGACACTAACCCATTACGCACACGGGACCTCCTCCGGTAAAGGGATAAGGGCAAATATTCTTCTGTGGAAAATTCCAGGAAATGATTTTCCAATCATAAGTACAACTTAGTAGATGGACACCCACCTCACCACGGCCATCAAGGATGGACATCCAGCCCTTCTTGAAGTTCAGGAGATCTGGCTGCAAAGGGGAAAAACAAAGAGAAAGATGATCTCAATTTTGCTCAACTAAAATGGAATTTATCTAGTTATTTCACCACATAAATCCCACAGCCTCTTTAGCATCACCACAGTGCTCACAGTTAATCGTTCATTGAATCTTACAGCCCAGGAGGGGGCTATTTGGCCCTTTGTATCCATGCCAGCTCTTAGACAGAGGGATCCAATGAGCCTCACTCCCCTGTCCTTACCCCACAGGGCTGCTCGTCTTCATATTATTTATCCAATTCCCTTTTGAAGCTTCCAATGCCTTTACATGCAACGCAATCCACATCGCAACTCAATACGTTAAAACGTGTTCTCCCCGTCTTCCCCTGACCTTTCCTGCCAGTTATCCAAAATCCGTGCGCCCTGGTTACCAAAACTCTTGCTACGGGAGGCAGTTTCTCCCTCGTTCACCATCGAAACACCACGTCATTTTTAAAACTTTCATTAAATTTCCCCCAGATGGCACACTGGTTAGCACTACTGCCTCACAGCGCCAGGGACCCTGGGTTCGATTCCCAGAGTCTGCACGTTCTCCCCGTGTCTGCGTGGGTTTCCTCCGGGTGCTCCGGTTTTCTCCCGCAGTCCGAAAGAAAGACTGGTGCTGGTTAGGGGTGCACTGGTCGTGCTAAATCCTCCCTCAGTGTAGCCAAACAGTCAGCTAGGGGAATTTCACAGTAACTTCATTGCAGTGTCAATGTAAGCCTACGTGCGACAGGAATAAATAAACTTTAAAACAAAGCGGTGAATGGCAGGGCAATTAATGTGGAATTCCAGAGGGGGCAAAAATGGGGTGGCAAAATCTGGGGAAGAACGCTGATCTGGACCAGGTAGGAACTGTAGTCACGTCTGTTTGGGAGGGGCCAGGTAAATCCTATCTCCCGTCTTCCTGCAGGGGGGTGGGGGGTGGGGGTGGGTAAGCGGCTGGTCCCAGGTTATCTTGGGAACATCATGCAATTTTGCCCTCGTGTAGCCTTGACATCAACTGAAAGAAAGCAGCTGTGAGTGCCAGTGTACCCTCGGGAAGAATATTACCATCCTGCCAGGCTTCTAGGTGATCGATCGCAGAGGCAGCCCCATTCATTCCTGGCAGCACCTCACTCACCACCTGCTTAACCCCAGGGACAGTGCGTTCTGACAGATCTCTCTGCTACTGCGCAGAACAGAGCAATCTGCGCCTGTGCGTTTGCGCCGTCTGCTGTCAGCTGCCGGCCTTCTGGCGTGCTTAGGCCCCACCCACTCCCCCTGCTGGCGGGAAACAGATTTAGCAAAATATTTTGCATAGAGTGGCATAAGGTCAGAATGATGGCCTCGCCAGAAAATTGGATCTGAAACCCTCCTGTTTTCACGATCGTTCGGGACTTCGAATTTTTTTTGGTAAGATCGCTCCCATAAAATTCTGAAGGGGCTGGACAGGGTCGATGTGGAGAAGATGCTTTCCCTGGCCCGTGAATCTCAACACAGAATCGGGGTCAGCCATTTTGGACTGAGATAGAAAGAAATACCAATCGTTTGGTGGATGTTTGGAATTCTCTACTTCAGACAAAAATACTCAGCTGTGGAGGAGATTCATGAGAGAGACTGATAGATATTTTTGGAATTGAGGGGACGGCGAAGAGTGTAAAGATTGAGTAAAAAGATCAGTCATCATCTTATTGACTGAGGGAACAGTTCTGAAGGGACAATTGGTCCTCTCCTGCTCCTTACAATCTTTGCTTCTTCGCAGATCCTAATCTCTTTTCATTTGGAAACCATTTGCCTTTGTTGGATTTGAGGAGGATGATCTCACATCTCACCACATTGAACTCTTGTCTGCCAATTTTCTGACTCACTTCAGCTTCCTGCCTTCGTCAATGCAATTCACTGAGATTGGTGAGTCAACATTCCTTCATCCGAGGTTATGGGTGACGTGCTTGTACAGATCCCTGGGGAACACTGTCACATCCTGTCAATCAAGAGTTCATTCCCTTTGTTCCAATGCCCCGTCTCCTGCCTCTAATCCAATAAAATAATGACCAGAACCTTGGACCAGCCAGATAAATACTCTGGCGACAAGAGGTCAGAAGGCTGGGAATCCTGCGGCAAGTAACTCACTCCCTCCTGACACCCCCCAAAGCCTGGCCGCCAGCCACAAGGCTCAAGTCAGGAGTGTGATGGAACGTGCCTGGGTGGGGGCGGCTCCAACAACACTCAAGAAGCTCAACACCATCCAGGACAACTTCTGGCGTGGGTCACTCTCTGTGCAGAGTCTGCATGTTCTCCCTCACTGGAATTCTACTGCTTTGCCCACCACGGAATCGAAGTGGGCCAGGGATGGACAACAGAGATGTCTGTTAACCGTGGGCGCTAATTTCCGGTCTCACTTGAATGAGGCCATAAAATCCCGCCTCCCGTTTCCGCGTGGGTTTCCTCCGGGTGCTCCAGTTTCCAGTCTGAAAGACGTGCTGGTTAGGGTGCATTGGCCGTGCTAAATTCCCCCTCAGTGTAACCCAAACAGGCGCCGGAGTCTGGAGATTAGGGGATTTTCACAGTAACTTCATTGCAGTGTGAATGCAAGCCGACTCGTGACACTAATAAATAAACTTAAAACGTCAGCAGTGTGTACTGTCTATAAGACACACTGCAGCAACTCACCAAAGCTCCTTCAACGCACCCTCCCAACCCGTGACCTCTAAAAGGACAAGGGCAGCAGATACCTGGGAACACCATCACCTGCAAGTTCCCCTCCAAGCCACTCACCATCCTGACTTGGAAATATACCAGCGTTCCTTCATGCCACTGGGTCAAAATCGTGGAACTTCTTCCCTAACAGCACTGTGGATGTATCTACACCACACGGACTGCAGTGGGTTCAAGGAGGCAGCTCACTGCCACCTTCTCAAGGGGCAATTAGGGATGGGCAATAAATACTGGCCTATCCAAAGATGCCCACGTCCCACGAGATCAAACACATTGTGCAAGATGGGTTGATATTTATTGGGTAAGAGTATTTTTTTTCACTTGTGGGACATGGGCTGGCTGGGCCAACACTTATTGCCCATCCCTCGTTGCCCCTTGAACTGAGTGTCTCGCTCAGCCATTCCAGGGGGCAGTTGAGAGTCAACCACATTGCTGTGGCTCTGGAGTCACATGTAGGCCAGGCCGGGTAAGGACGGCAGATTTCCTTCTCTGAAAGACATTAGTGAACCGGATGGGTTTTTCCGACAATCGACAATGGTTTCAAGGTCATCAATAGATTCTTAATCCCAGATATTTTTTATTGAATTCAAATTCCAAGATCTGCCACGGTGGGATGCGAACCCAGGTCCCCACAACATTAGCTGAGTTTCTGGATTAATAGTCCAGTGGTAATACCACTAGGGCATTAGACAACGAAGGAGTTAGTATACACATTAGTCATGAACTAATCAAAAGGGGAAAGAGGCTTGAGGGGCTGAATGGCCTCCTCCTGTTCACGTCCCCCTGCAGCTGGTCTTCTCCAGCAAGGCTGCAGAGCGACACACATTCCCCTTTAGATATAAAGGGTTAAAGTCCATTAACTCTGTCTGCACTGCCTTGGCAGAGCAGCCAGCATAGTCAAAGACCCCAGGCACCCCGGCATTCTCTCTTCCACCTTCTCCCATCGGGAAAAGGATACAAAAATCTGAGGTCACATCCCAAACGACTCAAGAACAGCTTCTTCCCTGCTGCCATCAGGCATTTGAATGGACCCACTTTGCATTAAGTTGATCTTTCTTTACATCCTAGCTATGATTGTAACACCACATTCTGCACTGTCTCCTTTCCTTCTCTATGAACAGTCTGTATAGGGTGCAAGAAACAATACTTTTCACTGTAAACTAAAACAAGGGACAATAATAAATCAAATCAGAAGTGCTCTTTCCCCTCGTGCGATCCCTGTGGGGGGGGTCAGGCAGGATTGTACACTCAGTGGGTTGGACGTGCTTGTCAGCAAGCAAGAGTTTTTCTCGAGCGATCGTCAGATGCGATGTGCGGGTCTAAGAAATGAAAACACATGACGTCTAATCCCAACTCCGAGATATTTCTGCTGAGGATCGGCCAATCTCAGGAATTCTTGCCTCAGGGAAGGGGACAGGGCGGCCCCTCTCGTGTGAGTCACATTCCAGTGGGGGTGGGGAAGGGGAAGAAATGGAAAACAAGCAAACAGGTAGAAGATGTCAAGAGATTATGCGTTAGAGCAACGGCCAGCCACATACAGGCTAGCCGACCTGTCACAGATGTCTACGAGTTAAAGAACAAGGAACAGGCCCTTCGGCCCTCCAAACCTGTGCCGATCATGATACCTGCCTAAACTAAAACCGTATGTGCTTACGGAGCCCGTATCCGTCCATTCCCATCCTATTCATGTAGTTGTCTAGTTGCCCCTTAAATGTCATTATCATACCTGCTCCCACCCCCTCCCCAGGCAGCCCGTTCCAGACACTCACCACCCTCTGTGTATAAAAACTTGCCTCGCACATCTCCTCTAAACTTTTCCCCTTAAAGCTATGCCCCCGAGTACTTGACTTTTCTACCCTAGGAAAGAGCATCTGACTATCCACTCTGTGTCGCTCATAAGCTTGTAAACCTCTATCAGGTCGCCCCTCAACCTCCATCATTCCAGTGAGAACAAACCGAGTTTCTCCAACCTCTCCTCATAGCTAATACCCTCCAGACCAGGGCAACATCCTGGTGAACCTCTTCTGTACCCTCTCCAAAGCACCCACATCCTTCTGGTAGTGTGGCAACCAGAATTGGACACAATATTCCAAATGAGACCTAACTAAGGTTCTGTACAGCTGCCAATTTTTAAACTCAATGCCCTGATCTATGAAGGTAAGCATGCCGTATACCTTCTTGACTACCTTATAAGAACATAAGAAATAGGAGCAGGAGTAGGCCATCTAGCCCTTCGAGCCTGCCCTGCCATTCAATAAGATCATGGCTGATCTGTCGTGGCTCAGTTCCACCTTCCTGCCCTCTCCCCATAACCCTTAATCCCCTCGCTTATCAAAAACCCATCAACCCGCGTCTTAAAAATATTTAGCGAGGCAGCCACTTTCAGTGATCGGTGGACATGTTCGCCCAGATCCCTCTGCCTGTCAATACTCCTCAGGGTTCTACTCATTTGCAGTATAATTCCTGCATGGATCTTCCAAAAAGCATTACCTCACACTTGGCACCAGACATTGACAAGATTACTCTCCTTCTCGTCCAGCACTTTTGTTTTTATTTCAGATTTCCAGCATCTGCAGAATTTTGCTTTTATTTTTCTCCATTAAACACTAATTTTTTTGTAGTTATTAAAGTATATTGGCTGGGGGTGGGGTGGGGGGAAGGAAAGGGGTTGAAAACCATTGGTTGATCAAGTTGGAGGCCTGAAGTCACTCAATCAGAATCACAATGCAATGAGGGTTAAGTTAAAGATTATGGATGGGGGGGGGGGAATAAAGACAAAAGCCAGCATTTTTTGCCCCCCCCGCCCCCAGGGGAGGTTTACCAGCAGCAGAGGCAGCCCCCCCACTGGCTGTGGTGGGATCTTCCAGTCCTGCTGAGATTTATGGGGAGGTTTTGCATGGTTTGCCCATTGGGTCACCTTTAGCCGGACTGGAAGATCCCACTGGTGACAAGACTGGAAAATCCCACTGGCACCAGGGGCTGGAAGGTCCCACTGGGGAGGAATGTGGGGGGTAACAGAGTGGAGTGGAGGGAGAGGGGAGATGGAAGGAGAAGGAATATGAGAGAGGAAGAGGGGAAGGGGAAGGATGAAGAGTATAGAGGGGGGAAGGCACATGGGGGTAATGGAGTGGAATGAAGGGAAAAGGAAGAAGGGAGATGGAAAGGGAAGGGGGAGGCATACGAGAGAGAGGAGGAAGGAGGGAGGGGATGATGGGATGGAGTGAGAGGAGAGGGGGACAGAGAGGGCAGGGGTAAGGAGAAGGAGGAAGTGGAGGAGATGACCTGGAAGGGAGAGAGGAGGATGGAAGGAGACCGGTTTGGGGGTGAAGGGGTAGACAGCAGGAGGTGGAAGGTTGAGGGGGAGGCAGAAGGGAGTGGAGGGATGGAGGGAGGGGATAGGTGGATGAAGTGGAAATGGAAGTGGAAGGGGGGGGAAGAGAGACGGAGAGGGGAAAGGGGAAGGAGAGAGGGGATGGAGGTGGTAGGAGTGAGGGGGTGATGGGGCAGAGGGAGAGGGGGTGATCGGAACTACAGGGGAGGGTCTGGTAGAATTGTGGAACACACTCTCGGTATTTAGTCAACTGAGCTCACAATAAAAGGTCAGGAATGAAGTTTTAAAAATACAAATTAGTGAGACAAAAGGAAACTGTAAAGTTATAGTATCAAGAAATACAAAGCAAAGCACTGAAGACACATCGATAGCTTGTGAAAAGTCAGGTTGAAGATTAAGGTCATTAAAGGTCACACACAATAGCTGACTAATCACATTTTAATTAGTTTGCCTTGGTATTTACCTGACAGGCTGACATTCAGAGGAGAGCCAATGATTGAGAGAGACAGAAACCATACAATCCCTACAGTGCCATTCGGCCCATCGAGCCTGCACCGACCACAATCCCACCCAGGCCCTATCCCCATAACCCCATGTCGTTACCCTGCTAATCCCTGGACACTTTTCGCACACCTCTGAAGGTGAAATCCCCTGTCTGGGGTGGATTGCATCTGCACAGGGTCGGGGCGAGACCCCAACAGGTCTAACACACACAGACCAAAAAGGGTCATTAAAAAAACAAACAATGGGTCGATTGGCCGTGCTAAATTGCCCCTTAGTGTCGGGGGACTAGCGAGGTAAATATGTGGGGTTATAGGGTCCGGCTGGGATTGTGGTCAGTATAGACTCGATGGGCTGAATGGTCCATTCTGCACCGCAGGGATTCTATGATAGGAAAAGAGAGTGAGTGTACCGGCAGACTGGCGAACGTGCTCCGGTATTTAAAATGGGGCACGAATTAAATTTGGAGATCACAGGCTGGTTAGTTTAATGGCGAGATAATGTTGGAGAGATAATGGGATCTTCACTGAAAGGTGTAAGAGGTCTCCTTCTGATTGTATCATAGCTCCCGCTCTGACCAAGACCCAAGAAACTACAAAGATGGACCTGCCATATATGAAGTTGATCTTTCTCTACACCCTAATTATATCTGTAACATTACATTCTGCACTCTCTCCTTTCCTTCTCCATGAATGGCGTGCTCTGTCTGTATAGCGCAATTCTCTATATCTTTGCTGTACCCCAATACATGTGACAATAATAAATCAAATCAAAAAGGAAAGCAACTCACGTAGGTTTTTTACCAAACAGTCCCTAAGTAGCCATATTGAATTATCTGCAGAAGTTACAGAGAGGATAGATAAAGGGTAATATCTTGATGTAATATATTTGGATTTCAAAATTTTGATTTGATTTGATTTATTGTTGTCACATGAATTAGCATACAGTGAAAAGTATACTTTCTTGTGGACTGTACAGACAAAGCATACTGTTCATAGAGAAGGAAAGGAGAGAGTGCAGAATGTAGTGTTACAGTCATAGTGAGGGTGCAGAGAAAGATCAACTTAATGCAAGGTAGGTCCATTCAAAAGTCAGATGGCAGCAGGGAAGAAGCTGTTCTTGAGTCAGTTGCTACGTGACCTCAGACTTTTATATCTTTTTCCTGACGGAAGAAGGTGGAAGACAGAATGTCCGGGGGGCGTGGGGTCCTAGGTTATGCTGACTGCTCTTCCGAGGCAGCAGGTAGTATGGACGGAATCAATGGATGGGAGGCTGGTTTGCGTGATGGACTGGGCTTCATTCACAAATACCAACTGCATGGGAAACTCCATGACTTTTGGTGGTATGACCTTTTTTTAAAAAAAGGGTAGTCATAGAGAAGACCCTTCAGCCCATCACCGACAATAACTACTATTCAACGTGCGCTAGTCCCATTTTCCCATAGCTTGATCTACACGTGGAGACAGGGAATGTGCGGCAGAATGGAAATCCACCTACAAGCCAGACATCAGAAAGTAGGGATTGAATTTTCAACCAGTCGGGATGTCTCGGGAGCCCACTAAAAATGGCGGGTAGCTTCCGGTTCCACAATTCCCGACCGGGCTGAGAGAGTTTCCGGAGTGCCGTTAAAGGGTGTGGGCCGGATCCTGTCACCAGGTCCCAAGCATCCAGGCTGGTTCCATTGCCGAGATCGGCCGCTCCTGTTCTCCACAGTTTTCATGGAGTCGGGCCAGAGTTTTGGTGACTTGTTCACGGCCTCACAGGGGAATTGTGAACCCGAGTATGCCCGAGGTCCTCTTCATGTTCCCTATGCCAAGCTCGCCGCACCTCCACCCATCCCCATGGTCCAATGCCGCACGCCACATTGTCATCCACAATACATCACATAGAACCAATTAACCCTATAGTGACTGGGAGGTGTAAAAAAACCTTTTCAATAAAGTATTTCAATCATAATGTTAATATCATAATATTCAAAGGTGATGGAACAAGTGCAGGAAAATGGGATTAGCATGCCTCTAGTGGTAGTTATTGTCAGTGTAGATCTGATGGGCTGAAGGGCCTTCTCTGTACTATATGACTCTATGACTACTTAAAAAAGGTCATTTCACCAAAAGGCAACAGGAATATCAATCATTCAGACCCGTTAAAGTATCAATAACAAAAACCACAAACCCTTATCCTTATGTAATTTAACACCAGAGATCAGAGAGCTATCAATCAAGCAATGCTTTCTTTGGGGCTCAGCTGTTTCAACATGAATAATGGATGTCTGGGCTCTCAGCCAAACTTCATTGTATATCCTTTGCTTGTTGTGGGTGAAGGGGTGTGAGGGGAGGAGGGCAGGAGGTTTGATTTTAACTGGGACTAAGTCCCACGGCACTGAGGTAGGCCAGTAGGCAGGTAAGCAGCCTCTCCCGCCCACCCTCCCCCTCCCGCCGCCCAACACCCCAGCTGCCTGCCTGCAAACCTTTTTTTCTTTCGGGTTGGGTGACCCAACTCCAGCCCACCTCCCCCAGTCTGTGGTAAAAATCATGGCACTACGCAGTGGTTTGACAAATAATTGCCAGAAAAACCCACTCATGGGATGTGGGAGTCACTGGCAAGGCCAATATGTGTTGTGAGGGTTAACAACGTCTCCTGGATTGGCCTAGAGGCTCCAAGAATTGAAAATTAATCTCCAGGACACTGGAGAAGAAAAGATTGGTTTCTTTTCCTGCCATTTTCTTCAAATATTTCTCTTTACCGGGGGAAGGAAGCTAATTGGCCTTCAGTCAAACATTACCCAATTGGGTAATGAGACTTCTTGCTTTCCAATTGGTGTGGGAAGGCAGCGCGTCATAGGGATGGATCAGGAGGTGATTAATGGCTGGGGCTTGGAGGCAAATCCATCTCGCAAACCAGCCTCCCACCCATTGACTCTGTCTACACTTCATGCTGCCATGGCAAAGCAGCCAGTATAGTTAATGTGACAATAAAAAATCAAATCAAATCAACTTTTACAGATGCACCATAGAAAGCATTCTTTCTGGTTGTATCACAGCTTGGTCTGGGCTCCTGCTCTGCCCAAGACTGCAAGGAACTACAAAAGGTTGTGAATGTAGCCCAGTCCATCACACAAACCAGCCTCCCATCCATTGACTCTGTCTACACTTCCTGCTGCCTCGGAAACGCAGCCAGAATAATCAAGGACCCCACGCACCCCGGACATTCTCTCTTCCACCTTCTTCCGTTGGGAAAAAGTTACAAAAGTCTGAGGTCACGCACCAACCGACTCAAGAACAGCTTCTTCCCTGCTGCTGTCAGACTTTCGAATGGACCTACCTCGCAGAGGCAGAGGGAGGGTGCGGGTAGGGTTGGGAGAGAGGGGGTGTGGTGGGGGGGGGGCAAGAGAGAGGGAGGCGGGGGGGATTGAGAGAGGGGCAAGAGAGAGGCGGGCTAGGTAGAGGGGGCGTGGGGGGAGCAAGACAGAGAGAGGGGACAAGGGGCAGCTAGAGAAAGGTGGGGTGAGAGAGAGGGGAGGGCAAGAGAGAGGGGGGCAAGAGACTGGGGTGACAGAGAGAGGGGTGTGAGAGAGATTGGGGGGGGCGAGAGAAGAGGCAAGCGAGGGGCGGTGCGAGAGAGAGGGGTGGCGAGTGAGGGAGACAGCGAGGGGGGTGTCAAGAGAGAAGGGGCAAGTGAGGGGGGGGGCAAGCAAGAGGGAGGCAAGTGAGAGAGGGGCAAGCGAGAGAGAGGGGGAGCGAGCGAAAAGGGGGACGAGAGAGAGAGAGAGAGGACAAGTGAGGGTGAGAGAGAGAGAGAGGGAGAGAGAGAGAGGGAGAGAGGGTGAGAGAGAGAAAGAGAGAGAGGTGGAAACGAGAGAGAGAGGGTGAGAGAGAGAGGATGAGAAAGAGAGAGAAATGGTGAGAAAGAGAGAGAGGATGAGAAGGAAGGAGAGAGGGTGAGAGAGAGAGAGAACATTTCTCCATGTGTAACTCCCATTATAAAACTCCAATCCTCCAATGTACTTGTTTGGGATTTAAAAACAAAGAGGGGACGTTCCCATGAACAAGTTCCTGCCGAATGCCGGAGTGAAGTTGAAGCAGAGAGAGGGAGTTCCCACTTTCAGAGCCCTGTCTGAACCTTCCCTGCACTCACTCACCATACTTGGAGCCGGGGGCAGAAGTGTCTGCCTCAGTTGCTCTCTCTCTCTCCCTGCCACTTGTTCACAGCACATTTACATGTTTCCTCCTTCCTAGGCCCTGCCGCCAGCCCCACGATGAGTTTCCTTTGGCTCCGAGATGGTATTCCTCATTCCAGAGTTCCAAAGCAGCGAGACAGCAGCCCGAGTGTGCTAATCCACCCCACCCCCCTCTGTCACTGGGATAGAGTTCAGAGTTCACTGTTAACTGAGAGAGCCTCAACTCCAGCAGCTGGGTGTCCAAAGCCTCAGCGTTCCCCACCGGACACACACACACACACACACAGGGGGCACACACATACATACACACACACACCGGGGTCACGCACACACACACACACACATACATACACATACACACACACACCGGGGGCACACACATACATACATACACACACACACAGGACACACACACCGGGGTCACGTGCACACACACACACACACGGGGCACACACATACATACACACACCGGACGGACACACACACACACACACACCGGGGGCACACACATACATACATACATACACACATACACACACACACCAGGGGCACACACATACATACATACACACACACACCAGGGGCACACACATACATACATACACACACACACCGGGGGCACACACATACATACATACACACACACACCGGGGGCACACACATACACACATACATACACACACACGCACACACCGGGGGCACACACATACATACATACACACACACACCAGGGGCACACACATACATACATACACACACACACCGGGGGCACACACATACATACATACACACACACACCGGGGGCACACACATACACACATACATACACACACACGCACACACCGGGGGCACACACATACATACATACACACACACACCGGGGGCACACACATACATACACACACACACACACACACACCGGGGGCACACACATACATACATACACACACACACCGGGGGCACACACATACATACATACACACACACACACCGGGGGCACACACATACATACACACACACACACACACCGGGGGCACACACATACATACATACACACACACACACACACACCAGGGGCACACACATATATACATACACACACACACCGGGGGCACACACATACATACATACACACACACACACCGGGGGCACACACATACATACATACACACACACACACACACCGGGGGCACACACATACATACATACACACACACACACCGGGGGCACACACATACATACATACACACACACACCGGGGGCACACACATACATACATACACACACCGGGGGCACACACATACACACATACACACACACACCGGGGACACACATACACACATACACACACACACCGGGGACACACATACATACACACACACACACACACAGGGGGCACACATACATACATACACACACACACACACACACAGGGGGCACACATACATACATACACACACACACACACACAGGGGGCACACATACATACATACACACACACACACACACATATACATACATACATACACACACACACACACACATATACATACATACACACACACACACACACACACACACCAGGGGCACAAACAAACATACATACATACACACACACACACACACACACACACACCAGGGGCACACACACACTCATACACAAACACACACACACACACACACCGGACACATACACACACACCGAAACACACACCGGGGGCACACACACACAAACACACACCGGGGGCACACAAACACTCATACACAAACACACACACACACACACAGGGGGCACACACACACAAACACACACCGGGGGCACACACACACAAACACACACCGGGGGCACACAAACACTCATACACAAACACACACACACACACACACACACACACACACCGGGGGCACACACACACATTCACACACCAGTGGCACACACACCAGGGGCACACACACACATTCACACTCACTGGGGATGCACACACACACACACACACACACACCCCGGGGTCGCACACACACACACTGTGTGCTGCTGCCTGAACGCAGAAGATGCTGGTCCTCTCTAACACCCCACTCCCCCTCCCTACTTCTCTCTAACTTTCCCCACCTCACCTTCCCTCCTTCCAACTTTCCCTCCCCATCCCTTGCTCTCTCTCTCTCTGTCCCTCTCACTCCTGTGCTGTCCTTCCCTCTCTTCCTCCCATCTGACACTCCTCCTCCCTCCATTCCCCATACTCACCCCCTCCGCCCTCCCCCCCACACTCTGTACCCCCTTTCTTGCTCTCTCTCTACGTACACTCCTCCCTGTTCTCTCTTTCACCCCCACACACTGACCCTCCCCCAATCCCCCACACTCTGACCCTCGCCCCAGTGGCTGGTTGCTGATTCCACACTGGAGTGGGCAGGGATTTCCACTCGCCGTATCGTTCACGGGGGAGCTCCAGCCCAGGTTCCAACCCCAGGAATTCCCTCGGCAAATTCCCCTTTCGGGCAGTTCACTATTTTCCGTCCCCCCGCCTGGCACAGGGGGACAGAAAGGGCACTGAGTCAAGTTAGTACCTGGGAAAGACCCTCCACCTGCCCCACGGCACTCTGCTCCCAGCCTGCACACATTCACTTCCCACCGGATAACTCCTGCCGCATTTGTATAGCGGCCCCAACACGCTGCATTTGGATAGCGTCCCCAATGCGCTGCATTCGTATAGCGCCCTCAACATACAGCATTTGTATAGCGCCCCTGGTGCATTGCATTTGTATAGTGCCCCGGGCACACTGCATTTGTATAGCACTCTCAATGCATTGCATTTGGATAGCACCCGTGAGTTAAATGTCTCCAAGGAGTTCCAGAGGAGTGTTACCAAACAAAACATGACGACAAGCCCTGTAAGGAGATTTAACACAGCTTTTGACCAAAAGCTTGGGCAGAGAGATATGTCCAAGGAATGTCTTAAATGAGAAAGAGTTCACAACATTGAGTGAGGGAATGTGGAAGCTCGGAGTCTGCCGGGGGAGGCAGGGCTGTGCTGAGTGAAATGGTTCAAATCGGTGACCTTTCAGAGGTCGGGGTTAGTGGGGTGTCCACCTCTCAGGAAGGCTGATGGAGCGGGATTTTCCGGTCTGGGAATCTGGCGCGCCAGCACCGGCAGCGGCACTGGGAAAATCCCAGCTAGTTGTGAGGACGGAGGATTTGAGTCACAGAGAGGGAGACGAAGAGGGGTTTGAGAACAAGATGATGATGAGGTCAATGTCAGTCAGGTGGATGGATGGTTACAGCAAGCCAGGAGGCCATTCAGCCCTGTCCATGCCAGCTCACCGTGACAGCCCACTTCATCCCACTCCCCAACCCTTCCTCTCCGTGGCCAGGGCAAGTTTTTAGTGTCTGTTAATGATCCAATTCTCCTCAGGAAGCCCTGTTTGGACCACACGATGGGTCCTCTAGCTGAACAGAACTGTTTTTCCTCGCATTGCTTTTGGTTCTTGTCCCTGCTCGGCTAAAATCGGTGCCTCCTGGTTAATGAGCCATCCACCAACGGGTGGCGCAGTGGTTAGCACTGCTGCCTCACAGGGACCCGGGTTCGATTCCCGGCTCGGCTCACTGTCCATGTGAAGTTTGCCGAGGGAATTCCTGGGGTTGGAACCTGGGCTGGAGCTCCCCCCGTGAACGATACGGCGAGTGGAAATCCCTGCCCACTGCAACCTGGCACTGGGGCTCCATTCACCTGAAGAAGAGCTTAATCTCCAAAGCTTGTGAATTTACCATCAAATAAATCGGTTGGACTTAACCCTGGTGTTGTCAGACTTTTTACTGGGGCGAGGGTCAGAGCGGCGTGGGGGGGGCGGTAAGCAGAGTGTGGGGTCGGGGGAGAGGGTCAGTGTGTGGGGGTGAAAGAGAAAACAGGGAGGAGTGTACGTAGAGAGATCAAGAAAGGGGGTACAGAGTGTGGGGAGGAGGGCGGAGGGGGTCAGTATGGGGAATGGAGGGAGGAGGAGTGTCAGATGGGAGGAAGGGAGGGAAGGAGAGCGCAGGAGTGAGAGGGACAGAGAGAGAGAGAGAGCAAGGGATGGGGAGGGGAAGTTGGAGGGAGAGAGGGTGAGGTGGGGAAAGTTAGAGAGTTCCATAAAGGTTCACCATAATTCCTTACTTTGGTACTCTCCGGGTGGGATCTTGCAGTCTCTCACACTGACAGGATTTTCCAGTCTTGCTGAAGGCACTCCACGCTCCGCCCCCACTCCCCAATGAATACCACAGACATCAGCAGGACTGGAAGATCTCACCAGCAAGCAGGCCACCTCTGCCACTGGAAAACATGTCACGGGGATGTGGAAAATCCTGCTCCATGTCTCCATAAGACCACATGAAAGAGGAAGAGTAGGACATTCGACCCCTCGAGCCTGCTCCACCATTCAATACACTGTCCCCCCATCAAACACTCCCAGGACAGGTACAGCACGGGGTTAGATACAGAGTTAAGCTCCCTCTACACTGTCCCCCATCAAACACTCCCAGGACAGGTACAGCACGGGGTTAGATACAGAGTAAAGCTCCCTCTACACTGTCCCCCCATCAAACACTCCCAGGACAGGTACAGCACGGGGTTAGATACAGAGTAAAGCTCCCTCTACACTGTCCCCCATCAAACACTCCCAGGACAGGTACAGCACGGGGTTAGATACAGAGTTAAGCTCCCTCTACACTGTCCCCCATCAAACACTCCCAGGACAGGTACAGCACAGGGTTAGATACAGAGTAAAGCTCCCTCTACACTGTCCCCATCAAACACTCCCAGGACAGGTACATCACGGGGTTAGATACAGAGTAAAGCTCCCTCTACACTGTCCCCCCATCAAACACTCCCAGGACAGGTACAGCACGGGGTTAGATACAGAGTAAAGCTCCCTCTACACTGTCCCCCATCAAACACTCCCAGGACAGGTACAGCACGGGGTTAGATACAGAGTAAAGCTCCCTCTACACTGTCCCCCATCAAACACTCCCAGGACAGGTACATCACGGGGTTAGATACAGAGTAAAGCTCCCTCTACACTGTCCCCCCATCAAACACTCCCAGGACAGGTACAGCACGGGGTTAGATACAGAGTAAAGCTCCCTCTACACTGTCCCCCATCAAACACTCCCAGGACAGGTACAGCACGGGGTTAGATACAGAGTAAAGCTCCCTCTACACTGTCCCCCCATCAAACACTCCCAGGACAGGTACAATAGATTAGCTTCACAAGGAATCGGAGCAGAAGGCGGCCATTCAGCCCCTCGGGTCTGCTCCTCCATTCAATAGGATCCAACATTCCCCATTTCCCTTCCCTTTCCCCGTAACCCTGGGTTCCCTTGCTGATCAAAAATCTATCTGTCTCAGCCTTGAATAGACACAAGGACTCTCTGCTCGCCGTGGTAAGGTATTCCAAAGACTCACAACCCACTGAGAGGAAATTCCGCCTCATCTCAGTCTCCGCCCAGGATCCATACACCTTTGGGACCAGCCCTACCTGCTACAACCAGCTATTTGTGCACCCATATACCCCAGGTATCTCTTCCTGCTGCACCCTCTTTATTTTATATTGTCTCAGGACCTTTCCTACCAAAAGGCATCAGTTTTGAGTTCTCTGCATTTAGTTTAATCTGCCACTTGCCCACCCAATCCAACCCAATCCTTCCTCTTGAAGTTCATCATTATCCTCACAGTTCACTACACTTTGTGTCACCTGCAAACCTTACAGTTTTGCCCTGTATACCCAAGCCTAGATTAATAATATCGATCACATAAAGTAGTGCGGCGCCGGGGCACAGTGGTTAGCACTGCTGCCTCACAGCACCAGGGACCCGGGTTCGATTTCTGGCCTTGGGTCACTGTCTGTGCGGAGTCTGCATGTTCTCCCCGTGTCTGCGTGGATTTCCTCCAGTTTCCTCCCACAGTCTGAAAGACGTGCTGGCTAGAGTGCATTGGCAATGCTAAATTCTCCCTCAGTGTACCCGAACAGGTGCCGGAGTGTGGCAATTAGGGGATTTTCACAGTAACTTCATTACAGTGTGAATGTAAACCTTACTTTTAACACTAATGAACAAACTTTATCTTTGGTGGTCCAAATACTAATCCTGGCCTCGGTGGGGGCCAGGGTCTGGGCAGTGTGCAGGGAGTAACATTCAGCTGCAATGTTATGAATGATTTGCTATTTAGAAAGGGTAAGAGGGAATCGGGGCCTCTGCTCTAGGGTGACTCTGCTGGACACTGTGGGGGGGTGGGGGATGGATATCAGGTGGCACTGGTTTCACCTCTGACTATGGGTGACCTCTGTGTACAGATATCTGGCAGTCAGCTGCCCCTGGACACTGAGATACTGAAGGAGACCTGGACTTTTCTACAAGAGAGGGGCTGTAAAGAGGAAAGCAGCAAGGAGGTATCTATCGTACAACTCCGCTCCGCTCTGTAATAAGGGAACGGAAAGGTTGCCTGGATGCAGCGAAACTGCACTCGTTTCCTTCCCAATTCTGAGATTATTTCCTGCTTGAGAAACAGAGCCTTGGCCCGAACTTTCTGCCATTGAATCTATTCAAAGCAGAGTTTGACAATAAAGAAGGGAGTCGTGGGTTAGACAGAAAACTGGATTGGAGATCACAATCAGAGCAGCACTGACCCCACTGAATGGCGGAGCAGGCTCGAAGGGCCGAATGGCCTGCCCCTGTCCTGTTTTGCTACACAGATAAAAATCAGATGGCTATTTAATGTTCAGGACATGACACCAACCTGACGCTAGTCAGGGGAGGACAGAGTAGAGAGATATGCTGATAGTTCGAGATGGCATCATGTGGCAGGAGCAGTTAGTTGGGCCGAATGGCCTGTTGCTGTTCTGTAGATTCAACGGCAGCGATTTTAACCCAACCCGTCCATCGGGTTACTGAGGGGATCGACTGCAGCCCTGGCTCTGCAGCCCACCTGATTTTAGCCTCCACCGTAACTCAGGGGGATTATTGGGCAGGTGTGGAATCATTGCGATGACACCCCCCCTACCCTCCGCAACCCCCCTGAAATCCAAACGGCAAGACCCTCCGTGTTGGGGAGACCGGAAGCTTTGCGGAACGCCTCCATTCAGTCCACCAGCGCGACCCTGACCTTCCAGTCACCTGTCAGGTTTAATTCTCCACCCTGTTTCCCTCTGACCTTTCTGTCCTGGACATGCTACAATGGAGCTCAATGCAAACCCGAGGCCTTCGACCACTCCCTTTAAATCCTTCTGGACTCGTCACTGAGTTTAGATGATAAGCCCGACCTCCATTTTATTTTGTGTTCCTTGTTGGTTCCTTTTTTTTTAAACTCATTATTAGAACACAGAACACCAGAACACAAACAGGCCCTTCGGCCCACAAGTTACGCCGATCATATCCATACCTATCAGGCCTATCTATAACTCTCAATCTCATTAAATCCCATGTACTCATCCAGAAGTCTCTTAAAAGACCCCAGCGAGTTCGCCTCCACCACCACCACCGGCAGCCGATTCCACTCACTCACCACCCTCTGAGTGAAAAACTTACCCCTGACATCTCCTCTGTACCTGCTCCCCCGCACCTTAAACCTGTGTCCTCTCATAGCAACCATTTCAGCCCTGGGAAATAGCCTCTGATTTTATTTCCTTTGTGTTCAGACATTTGTTATCGTGCCATTCACACTTTCTCTATCTGGTTATCCTGCCATTCACACCTCCTCTTTCCGGTTATCCTGCCATTTACACCTCCTCTATCCGGTTATCCTGCCATTCACACCTCTTTCCGGTTATCCTGCCATTCACACCTTCTCTTTCCGGTTATCCTGCCATTCACACCTCCTCTTTCTGGTTATCCTGCCGTTTACACCTCTTCTTTCCGGTTATCCTGCCGTTTACACCTCCTCTATATGGTTGAATCCTTACAGTGCAGAAGGAGGCCATTCAGCACCGACATCAATCCCACCCAGGCTCTATCGTTATAACCCCATGTATTTTCCCCACTAATCCCTCTAACGTTCCCATCCCAGGACACTAAGTGTCAATTTTAGCCTGGCCAATCCACTTAACCTGCACATCTTTGGACTCTGGGAGGAAACCGGAGCACCTGGAGGAAACTCACGCAGACATGGGGAGAACGTGCAGACTCCACATAGACAGTGACCCGAGACAGGAATCGAACCCCGGTCCCTGGCACTGTGAGGCAACAATGCTAACCACTGTGCCATTGTGCCATCCTCAAGTTGCTTTACAAGGTGTTGTCTGTTACCCTTTGGAGGTGATTAATGAATGAATTTGGAGGCAGTTATTCAAGAAACCTGTTCCTTAAAGACCAAACATAAAACATCCCAGTGTGATCAACCCTCGTCTAACAGGGAGGGTGGGAGGGCAGGTCAGGGACAGCATCTGCCTGAAAATGAGATGCCAACCTGAACAGGATTGACACTTAGAGAAACACAGAGAGGTAGGGGCAGCACGGTGGCACAGTTAGCATTGCTGCCTCACAGCACCAGGGATCCAGATCCGATTCCCGTCTTGGGTCACTGTCTGTGTGGAGTCTGCACATTCTCCCCGTGTCTGCGTGGGTTTCCTCCGGGTGCTCCGGTTTCCTCCCACAGTCCAAAGATGTGCGGGTTAGGTGGGTTGGCCGTGCTAAATTGTCCCTTGTTGTCAGGGGGACCGGCTGGGGTAAATGCATGGGGGTTACCAGGGTAGGGCCTGGCTGGGGTTGTGGTCAGTGCAGGCCCGATGGGCTGAATGGCCTCCTTCTGCACTGCAGGGATTCTATGAACTCAAGATGAGTTCCACATTCCGGCACCAAGAGGCAGGAGAAATATTCCAGCAACGGCCATCGAATTCCTCCGAGGAATTTACTTGTATTCATTTTGTTGAAACACAAAGAGTGAAGTTTGAGGTCCTGTAAAGTTCAGCCCAGAATGTTCGAGTGGGGTTGTTGTCTCGCCAGCAAAGCAGTGTGTGAGCTGTAGCCGGCCAGTAACGCCTCCCTGTCAGCTCATTATTCACAATTCCAGAGCGTAGCCTTGGCCTGGCCTGTTTATTCTGTCAATCCCGTGATCTCCCAGTGTGGGATTAACCATCCCTCTACCCTGCACCAAATTCAAAGCTTCAAAGAACGTACAAAGAACAGTACAGCACAGAAACAGGCCCTTCAGCCCTCCCAACCTGTGCTGATCACGTTGTCCTATCTAGACCAACCATCTATATCCCTCTGTTCCCTGTCTGTTCATGTGTCTATCCAGATAAGTCTTAAATATCACTAATGTATCTGCTTCAACCACCTCACTTGGCAGTGCATTCCAGGGCCCCACCACCCTCTGTGTAAAAGACTTCCCCCGTACATCTCCACTGAACATTCCCCCCCTTACCTTGAACTTGTTCCCCCTTGGAATTGTCATTTCTGCCCCTGGGAAAAAGCTTCCAACTGTTCACCCTATCTATACCCCTCATCGTTTTATAAACCTCTATCAGGTCGCCCCTCAGCCTCCATCTTTCCAGGGAGAACAATCCCAGTTTATTCAACCTCTCCTCATAGCTAATACACTCCATACCAGGGAACATCCTGGTAAACCTTTTCTGCACCCTCTCCAAAGCCTCCACATCCTTCTGGTAGTGAGGCGACCAGAATTGAACACTATATTCCAAATGTGGCCTAACCAACGTCTGATACAGCCTGTCACATAAACAGCAAAGGTTTACCAGGATGTTGCCTGGCATGGAGAGTATTAGCTATGAGGTGAGATTGGGTAAACTAGGGTTGTTCTCCCTGGACAGACGGAGGTTGAGGGGGCGACCTGACAGAAGTTTATAAAGTTATGAAGGTGAACAGTTGGAAGCTTTCTCTCAGGGCAAAAAACAAGCTCACGATAAGGAGGGAAAGGTTCAGTGGAGATGTAGTTTGGGGCGGGGATGGGATTCTGCTCCTGTATCTTATGGTCTTATATCTTAGGTGTCAGGGGGATTAGCAAGGTAAATACATGGGGTTCTGGGGATAGGTCCTGGATGGGATTGATGTTGGTTCAAGCTCAATGGGCTGAATGGCCTCCTTCTGCACTGTAGGGATTCTATGATTCACCACAGCGCCAGTTAGCAGGAACAGGGAGATGTTCACAAAATTTTAAACTTGCGTGGCCAGAATTTCCCTAGGCAATGTTACACGTTGCCGGGTATCACAGAATTCATAGAATCAGTGGGTGACACAGTGGTTAGCACTGCTGCCTCACAGTGCCAGGGACCTGGGTTCAGATCCGGCTTGGGTCACTGTCTCTGTGTCGAGTCTGCATGTTCTCCCCGTGTCTGTGTGGGTTTCCTCCGGGCGCTCCCGTTTCCTCCCACGCTCCAAAGATGTGCGGGTTAGGCGGACTGGCCATAGTAAATTGCCCCTCAGCGTCAGGGGGTTTAGCAGGGTAAATAAGTGGGGTTATGGGGATAAGGGCCTGGGTGGGCTGGTTGTCGGTACAGATTCGATGGGCTGAATGGCCTCCTTCTGCACTGTAGGGATTCTGTGGATTCAGTCCAGGTTTTTGGGTGGAAGGAAACAGCAACTGCCGTGGCCCACTGTCAAACAGGAAATGGCCTTATCAAAGTAAATGGAACAGGTTGAGCCAAGAACCTTACAGTACAAACTGCTGGAACCAGTTCTGCTGTTGGGCAAGGAAGAATTCACTGGAATCGGTATTAGAGTTCGTGTGAAAGACAGTGGCCATCATAGAATCCCTACAGTGCAGAAGGAGGCCATTCGGCCCATTGAGTCTAGACCGACAACAATCTCACCCAGGGCCCTTTCCCCGTACCTCCATGTATTTACCCCCCTGACTCTAAAGGGAGAATTTAGCACGGCCAATCCACCTAACCCGCACATCTTTGAACTATGGGAGGAAACCGGAGCACCGGGAGGAAACCCACGCAGACACGGGGACAACGTGCAGACTCCACACAGACAGGGGCCCTAGCCAGGAATTGAACCTGGGTCCCCTGCGCTGCGAAGCCGCAGTGTTGACCACTTTGCCCACCCATCTAGCTCAAATCTATCTTATCCGTTAATCCATTTCTAAAACACTGATGGCACACCACCAAAAATATGTAGATGAAGCCTTCGAGAAAGAGATCAGTCAAAGTTAAAGGTTACTTATTAATCACAAGTAGGCTTACATTAACAGTGCAATGAAGTTACTGTGAAAATCCCCCAGTCGCCACATTCCTGTTTGGAAAGTGAATGATGACTCAGCTGAGGGAGGAGCAGTGCTCTGAAATCTCATGATGCTAAGTAATACCAATTTTTTCACACCATGTGTGATACCAAGAAACATTACAGGACATTAGACAGAGGCAAAAAATGGAGCTTGACAAAATCCTGGTTATAGATACATGCTCCAGAACTGGCCAAGCATCTACCCAGCAATGTCCAAAATTGCCCAAGGAAACCTGATCCATAATAGTTTAACATTTTAAGTTTATTTATTAGTGTCACAAGTAGGCTTAGATTAACACTGTAATGAAGTTACTGTGAAAATCCCCTAGTTGCCAGACTCCTGTTCGGGTGCACGGAGGGAGAATTTAGCACAGCCAACGCACCCTAACCAGCACGACTTTCGGACTGCGGGAGGAAACCGGAGCACCCGGAGGAAACCCACACAGACACAGGGAGAATGTGCAGACTCCACACAGACGGTGACCCCAAGCCGGGAATCGAACCTGGGTCCCTGGCTCTGTGAGGCAGCAGTGCTAACCCACTGTGCCACCCCAAAAAGCAGAGCAATATTCAATTCAACTAATTACTGACCATCAGACTCCTTTCAGTCAGCAGCAAAAGGATGGAAGGCACAAAGTCTAGTGTTGCTAAGGGGCACTTGCTGAGTAAAACCTAGTAAGTCGTCTCACAACACCGGGTTAAAATCCAACAGGTTTATTTGGTAGGGTGAGCTTTCAGAGTGCTGCCCCCTTACTCTGGTGATAATGTGGGGAGGGGCACAGCATTGAGAGGGGGTCCTGTGCCCCCTGGAGCCATTCCACACTGGAATGTTACTGTTGGTGCCTCCAGGCCGGCCCCCCGCCCCCCCCAGATCTGTATTTCTAACAGTTGCTATGACATTTGACCCATAGACTTTCCGACCTTACAACAGTGAGGCTTGTAAACTGCCTGCGGCTGTTGTGAGGCATGAAAACAAGTCAGTATTTCTTCACTTCCTTCCTGCCCATGTAAACACAGTGAGTTCGTGTGTACGTGCATCTGTATGTAGTGTGTGCAGTACGTGTGCGTGCATGTGTGCAGTACGTGTGCATGCAGTGTGTGTGCACATCACATGTGTGTAGCATGTAGTGTGCATGTATGTGTGTAAGTAGTGTATGTGTATAGGCATATAATGGTGTGTGACTATGTAGTGTGTTTGAGTGTATGGCTGTAGTATGTCTGTAGCACGTAGTGTGTGTATGTAATGTATGTGGGTACGTGATGTGTAGCGTATATGGGTGTGTGTGTGGGTGTGTGTGTGGGGGTGATGTGTAGTGTGTGTGTGGGGGTGATGTGTAGTGTGTGTGTGGGGGTGATGTGTAGTGTGTGTGTGGGGGTGATGTGTAGTGTGTGTGTGGGGGTGATGTGTAGTGTGTGTGTGGGGGTGATGTGTAGTGTGTGTGTGGGGGTGATGTGTAGCGTGTGGAGTAGTGTGTGGGTGATGTGTAGTGTGTGTTGTAGCGTGTGTGAGGGTGATGGGTAATGTGGGTGATGTGTATGTGTGTTGTAGTGCGTGTGGGGGTGGTGCAGTGTGGGGGTGTGTGTGTGTGTACTATGTGTGGGGGTGATGTGTACTGTAGGTGATGTGTAGTATTTGTGTGTGTGTGTGTGTGTGTGTGTGTGTGTGTGTGTGTGTGTGAGAGAGAGAGAGAGAGAGAGAGAGAGTGGTATGTGGGTGATGTGTAGTGTGTGTGATGTGCAGTGTGTGCGTGTGATGTGCAGTGTGTGGGTGTAGCGTGTGTGTGTCTATTTGGGTGTTTATATTTCTATTTATGTATATCCTTCAACTCGCACCTTGTCCCCCGGTCACTGTGTGTCCTCGCCCTGCACTAACACACTATAACCTCTATCATCCCAAAATCTACTGCTCAAAAACACCAATCTTCTGGGAATGTTTTCAGCAAACTTGCTATCATTTTAGTCCCGCACTTTGGTAGCAGGAACACAGATGGTAAGTCAATATTATAAAGTATATGTAAAACAGCCATTATTACTGCTCCATGATGCTTTATTACAGTGCAGTGTATCAGATAAACATTTGCATCCATGGGATTTCCGCTTCACACACTGGTGAGGAATTCCAACAGCATTCTACACTGCAGACAATTCCAAAATCCAAAAGTGACTTGGTCCCAAACGTTTCAGCCCGGAAAGAACAAAGAACAACCCAGCACGGGAAACAGGCCCTTCGGCCCAACGAGCCCACGCCGCCATCTTAACAAAGCATTTTCCTACACCTACCTAGACCCGTGTGTATGCGTATGGTACCCCCATTGGAAACCAGATTGAGGGGAGAATAACTTAGGGACAATTTGTTACACCAATCAGCCTAAGAGCACATCTTTGGGGTGTGGGAGGAAACCGGAGCCCCCGGAGGAAACCCACGCAACCACAGGGAGAATGCGCAAACTCCCACAAACACTGGCCCAAATCCACGTATCTGCACAGCAAACAGTGATAGTCACTGAGCTGTTGTGGTGCCCATCTGCTGGTCCAGGATTAAGCATACACAACGACGCGAAGTACTAGGCCACTCTTGAAACCTCCAAGAGTAGCCCACGCACGACCCACCATGTGTATGCCCCTTGTTAGATAACAAGGTGGACCAACACACCTGCGGAGTAAAAGAGACAAAACATCAACCCATGTAGCATTAGATTTCCAGTAACATCCCGAGGCTCTGACCCTTACTTAAAACCGTCTCCTATAACCCTCCATCCCTGTTTCACTCATGTGCCTATCTAAGTAAACCTTAAACAAGGTTAGAGTCCCTCCAATCGCCAATTAACTCACTCGCTCTACACTTCCATCCACTTTCTTGGTGATATTTTTCCACAACTTTCTCAACTTCACATACGAAACAAACCCTTTTTCACTTCCCCTGCTTGTCCCCAGTGCTTGAAATAAACCACCTCAATCCCCCTGTTATAAATGTTGCATTGGGGTGGGGGGAAGGAATCAGCCCTGGTGTCACATTAACTGGGTCTGTTAGTTTTTTTCATATAAAACTTACTACAAATCAATCGAATTTGCTTTCCATCCTACCTTAATCAGTGATGAGGTAGCCAGATAAAAACTGTATTTATTCATTATTGTCACAAGTCGGCTTACATTAACACTGCAATGAAGTTACTGTGAAAATCCCCAAGTGGGCACATTCCCATTCGGGTTTCACTGAGGGGGAATTTAGCACGGCCAATGCACCCTAACCAGCCCGGCTTTCAGACCGTAGGAGGAAACCAGAACACCCGGAGGAAACCCATGCAGTCATGGGAAGAATGTGCAAACTCCACACAGACTGTGACCCAAACCACGAGCCGAATCCGGGTCCCCGGGGCTGTGAGGCAGCAGTGCTAACCCACTGCGCCACCTACAAGAGCAGATGAAAGGCTGGGAGCTCTGCGGCGAGTAACACATCCCCTGACTCCCCAAAGCCTGTCCACCATCAACGAGATACAAGTCAGGAGTGTGACGGGATGCTCCCCAATTGCCTGGATGGGCGCAGCTCCAATACTCAAGAAGCTCAACACCATCCAGGACAAAGCAGCCGCACTTGATTGGCACCCCATCCATCACCTTCAACATCCACCCCCTCCACCACCGACACTCAGCAGTAGTGTGTACCATCTACAAGATGCACTGCAGCAACTCCCCAAGGCTCCTTTGACAGCACCTTCTAAACCTGTGACCTCTACTATCTAGAGGACTGGGGCAAATCTATTCTCTCTCCACAGATGCTGTCAGACCTGCTAAGATTTTCCAGCATTTCCTGTTTTTGTTTCAAATTCCAGGATCGGCAGTAATTTGCCTTTATGTGAAGGGCAGCAGACATATGGGAACACCATTCCTTCACTGTCACTGGATCAAAATCTTTGTTTTTTTTTAATATATATTTGCTGGACATGGGCATCACTGTCTGGCCAGCATTTATTGCCCATTCCTAGTTGTCCTTGAGAGCAGTGGAGAGTCAACCACATTGCTGTGGAGGTTCTGGAGTCACATGTAGGCCAGACCAAGTAAGGACAGCAGATTTCCTTCCCTAAAGGACACTAGTGAGCCAGATGGGTTTTTCCCACAATGGTTTCATGGTCGTCAGTAGATTCTTAATTCCAGATTTTTTTTTATTGAATTCAAATTCCACCGTCTGCTGTGGCGGGATTTGGACCCGGGTGCCCAGAGCATTAGCTAATTTCTGGATTAATAGCCAAGCGATTAAGCCTCCTGGAACTGCCTCCCTAACAGCACAAGGGATGTACCTACAGTCGTTCAAGCAGGCAGTTCACCATCGCCTTCTCGAGGCAACGAGGTGTAGACAAAAAATGCAGAGCTCGCCAGCGACACACACAGCCCATGAAAGAATTTAAAGAGTGTACATTGAAATGTTCTCGGTCACTGGGGCTGTGTGAGATGCAGTGTGTCACGATGATAGAGTTTGATTCAGAGAGCCTGACCTGCACTCACTCTGCACCTTCCTTCCTTCGCAAAACCAGCCAGAATGGCAGACTCAGAGGAGCGTAGGAATTCGGAGCAGATCCAGCCCTCTCTGCCAGCCAACCCGATCACGGCTGGTCCTCAGCGTCCAATAAAACCAACGAGTGCCATCGACTCCAACGCTGCAGGATGTCAGATGGGCACTCACTCTGGGCACTCACTCAGTCACCTGCTCAGCCCCAACACCCTCACAATCACTTCCCTCAACTCACTGCACCGGCCTCGCTAGCAGACCCACTGTGGCATTGCTCAGAGCAAGCCAGCCAATCCACTGTTTCTTTTAAATCACAGAATCCCAACAGTGCAGAAAGAGGCCATTCAGCCCATCAAGTCCACACCAACTCTATGAAAGAACATCTCTCCCAGGCCCCCACTCCCCTTCCCCAAAACCCTGTGCATTTAACATGACCAGTCCACCTAACCTGCACATCTTTAGACATTAAGGGGCAATTTAGCATGGCCAATCCACCTAACCTACATATATTTGCACACTAAGGGGCAATTTACCATGGCCAATCCACCTAACCTGCACATCTTATAGAATCTACAGTGCAGAAGGAGGCCATTCAGTCCATTAAGTCCGCACCGACCACAATCCCAGCCAGGCCCTATCTCCATAACCCCATGCATTTACCTTAGCTAATCCACCTGACACTAAGGGGCAACTTAGCATTGGCCAATCCACCTAACCGACACATCTTTGGAAGTGTTGGAGGAAACTGGAGCACCCATTGGAAACCCATGCAGACACGGGGAGAATGTGCCAACTCCACACAGACGCTGACCCAGGCCGGGAATCGAACTCGGGTCCCTGGCACTGTGAGGCAGCGGTGCTAACCATTGCGCCATTACTGCGCTGGATTATGCAGAGAAGGTACTGAGAGACACATGGCAGGTTATAGGATACAGGAAAAGTGCCTCACAGGGTGTTCGACACAGAGCCTCCGCATTCTGAAACTAGCAGCAAGGGTTGAAATCAGACCCAGTGCCAGTGACAGCAAATGGCCACCGTATCAGCAAATCAATTGTTAGTATGTGCAGCAAACGTGATCACAGATGTGTGAACCTGTTTACAATGCGGTCACTAGCACTGCTATTTAAGTCTGTAACTCAATTCCAGGCAGCTTTTATTCTTTAAACAAAACACCTGCCTCAATTAGATTCCAGCCCCTAACTCCCTCCTGGCTAACTGCTATTACTGCTGCAACTTGTTCCCGTCTCTGTTAGTCTGTAAAATAACACATCACAGGGTGGATTTCAGTGGAACTCGGTTCATAGATAAGGGTATGGCCCAAGGACAAACTGATTAGTATCCGTCAACAATGTGGATCCCGATACCAGGAATTATTTTTAAAGAATCTGTTGAAATTCTAGGAGTCCAGATCACCAACAGCCTGTCCTGGTCCCCTCTTAAGGCTATAGTTAAGAAAGCGCACCAACGCCTCCACTTTCTCAGGAGCCTAAGGAAATTTGGCACGTCTGCTATGACTCACACCAACTTGGACATGTGCATCGTAGAAAGCATTCTTTCTGGTTGTATCACAGCTTGGTATGGGCTCCTGCTCTGCCCAAGACCGCAAGGAACTACAAAGGATCGTGAGCCAAGTCCAATCTATCACACATGCCAGCCTCCCATCCACTGACTCTGTCTGCACTTCCCACTGCCTTGACAAAGCAGCCAGCATAATCAAGGACCCCTAGGCACCCCCGACATTCTCTCTTCCACCTTCTGTTGGGGTAAAGATACAAAAGTCTGAGGTCATGTACCAACTGACTTAAGAACAGCTTCTTCCCTGCTGCCATCAGACTCTTAAAATAGACCTACTTATATTAAGTTGATCTTTCTCTACACCCTAGCTCTGACTGTAACACTACATTCTGCACCCTCTCCTTTCCTTCTCCCCTATGTAATCTATGAATGGTATGCTTTGTCTGTAAAGTGGACAAGAAACAATACTTTTCACTGTATCCCAATGTATATGACAATCATAGAATCATACAGAAGGAGGCCATTCAACCCATTGAGTACAATAAACAGGATTTACAATAATAAATCAAATCAAACATTGGGAGATAGTGCAAATGATGATTTTAAAGAATGTGGTGGGTTGTTAAGTTTAGAACCTAGCTTCTTGTTTTTAGAAGGTTGTGGACTGTTTCGGATGGTGTGTGCAGAGTTTTCATAGCAGGTTGGTGGATGTGGAATGGCCTCAGGGAGATAGAAACTCCTCAGAAAAACATTTTCTTCTTCAGCTTTTGGGTATAAAGCACCAAAGCCTGAAGGAAGAGCTGCATCGATATATTAATGTCAGATTAACACAGCACGGATACGTTCTCCTTCACTCGTTCGAGATAATCCTGTAAACTCCTCTGGCCTGGCAAGCCTCCTCCAATTCTGAGCTCTGACCATTCACACCCCATACCTTCAGCTGCCTGGGCGCTAAGCTCTGGAATTCACTCTCTAAACTACTCTGCACTGCTGCCTCACAGCGCCAGGGACCCAGGTTCGATTCCCGGCTTGGGTCACTGTCTGTTTGGAGTTTGCACATTCTCCCCGGGTCTCCGTGGGTTTCCTCCGGGAGCTCCAGTTTCCTCCCACAGTCCAAAGACGCGCTGGTTAGGGTGCATTGGCCACACTAAATTCTCCCTCAGTGTACCCAAACAGGCGCCGGAGTGTGGAGACTAGGGGATTTTCACAGTAACGTCATTGCAGTGTTAACGTAAGCCTATTTGTGACAAATAAAGAAACTTTACTTTGAAACCTACCTCCTTGACTAAGCTTTTTGTTACTTCTCCTAATATACAATCCCTATAGTGCAGAAAGTGGCCATTCGCCCATCTAGCCTGTACCAACTACAAGTCCACCCAGACCCTATCCCCGTAACCACAAACCCCCGACACTGAGGGGCAATTTAGCATTGCCAATCAACCTAACCCGCACATCTCTGGACAGTGGGAGGAAACCCACGCAGACATGGGGAGAACGTGCAAACTCCACATAGACAGTGAACCTGGGTCCCTGGCGCCGTGAGACAGCAGTGCTAACCACTGTGCCGCTCATATCATCCATTCTCCTTTAGTAGCTTGGGATATCTTGCGACATTCGCAGCGCTGTACAAATGCAGGTGGTAGCAGGAATAACATGTTGAACTATCGGAGGCATTTGGTTCAATTCCAGGCTGTAATTTACTCCAAGTCATTTATTTTGCTTTCTCTAACTTAGCAGAAGACCTCCTCTGTAAAACAGGCCAGCGTGCTGAACCGCTGCCTGAATGCTGGGCTGCTCATTCTCACACCCTGAGACAGGAACAGGCCAGTGCAGGGCTGGATAAAGCAGCACTGCAGCTTCCTGTCTCTCTGAACAGCGATCTGTGGCACTGCCTGTTGCAAACCCTCCCTCCCCCACTCCTCCGTGATACAGCTTTCACGCAGGCAGTCCACAGGTACTAATCACCCAGTGGCAAAGTTATGGCATAGAAAGGGGGCCATTCGATCCATCAAGTCCATGCTGATGGCACAGTGGTTAGCACTGCTGCCTCACGGCGCCAGGGACCCGGGTTCCATTCCAGCCTTGGGTGGCTGTTCACGTGGAGTTTGCATGTTCTCCCCGTGTCTGTGTGGGTTTCCTCCAGGTGCTTCTGAAAGATGTGCAGGTTAGGTGGATTGGCCATGCTATAATTGCCCTGTGTCGGTTGGTGGGGGGGGATTAGCGGGGTATATAAGCGGAGACACAGGGATGGGATGTTTTGTTGGAGAGTCGGTGCAGACTCGATGGGCCGAATGCCCTCCTTCTGCACTGTAGGGATTCTGTGACCCAAAGACACTCAGGTGCCTTTTCTAATCCCACCTTCCTGCACCTGGTCCATAGCCCTGTAACTTACAGCACTTAAAGTGCAGATCAAGGTACTTTTTAAACAAGTTTAGTGTCTCTGTCTCCACCACCAAATTGGGCAGCAGATTCCAGACACCCACCACCCTCTGCGTAAAAAACTTTTTCCTCGTGTCCCCTTAGCTATGGTCCTCGTATCTTCAGGGGGTAAGTAAGGGCAGAAGTTTTTTTTTTAGTTAGGACGTCACGATGGGCACAGGCATGGTGGGCCGAAGGGTCTGTTCCTGTGCTGTACCTTTCTTTGTTCAGGCGAAGTGATTGGCTCACGCGGGGGGGGGGGGGTCTGGGGCTGGGCAGGTTTGGCTAACCAACAGCTGGGCCTCCACCAGAGTCCCACCCAACCTCACCCACACGTCACCTCTGCTTAGAACCACAGAACCCTACAGTGCAGGAAGAGGCCCTTCGGCCCATCGAGTCTGCACCGACCACAATCCCACCCAGGCCCTACCCCCATGTCCCCACATATTTTACCCACTAATCCCTAAGCATCCCAGGACGCTAAGGGGAAATTTAGCGTGGCCAATCATCCTAACCCGCACATCTTTGGGGCTGTGGGAGGAAGCCGGAGCACCCGGAGGAAACCCACGCAGACACGGGGAGAATGTGCAATCTTCACACAGACAGTGACCCGAGCCGGGAATCGAACCCAGGTCCCTGGAGTTGTGAAGCAGCAGTGCTAACCACTGTGCTACCGTGCACAGCAGTGCTAACCCACTGTGCTACCGTGCACAGCAGTGCTAACCCACTGTGCTACCGTGCACAGCAGTGCTAACCCACTGTGCTACCGTGCACAGCAGTGCTAACCCACTGTGCTACCGTGCACAGCAGTGCTAACCCACTGTGCTAACGCACTGTGCTACCGTGCACAGCAGTGCTAACCCACTGTGCTACCGTGCACAGCAGTGCTAACCCACTGTGCTAACGCACTGTGCTACCGTGCACAGCAGTGCTAACCCACTGTGCTAACGCACTGTGCTACCGTGCACAGCAGTGCTAACCCACTGTGCTACCGTGCACAGCAGTGCTAACCCACTGTGCTAACGCACTGTGCTACCGTGCACAGCAGTGCTAACCCACTGTGCTACCGTGCACAGCAGTGCTAACCCACTGTGCTAACGCACTGTGCTACCGTGCACAGCAGTGCTAACCCACTGTGCTACCGTGCACAGCAGTGCTAACCCACTGTGCTACCGTGCGGCCCTTGGACATATTCCTGACCCCTAGCCGCCCTCCCCCACGCCCCCGTCATTGGTTTCTCCATCCATACTTGACACAGCCTCACCACCACCATTGAGGGCAGTTGGGATGGGCAACAAGTGCTGGCACTGCCAGCGATGCCCACATCCCAAGAAAGAATTTTCAAGGATGTTTCTGGGGCTGGAAGATTGGAATTATAAGGAGAGGCTGGATAGACTGGGATTTTTTTTTCCCCTGGAGCGCAGGAAGCTGAGGGGATGACCTTACAGAGGTTTATAAAATCACGAAGGGTTAAAAAAATAAGGTGACTTGGCAAGGCCTTTCCCCAGGGTACGGCACTCCAAAACTAGAGGGCATAGGTTTAAGGTGAGAGGGGAAAGATTTAAAAGGGACCACAGGGGGTGATTGATGTGTATACGGAATGAGCTGCCAGGGGAGGTGGTAGAGGCGGCTACAATCACAACAGAGGGATATGGGCCAAACGCAGGCAAATGGGGCTAGTTCAGTTTGGGAAAGCTGGTCCACCAAGGTCCTTGATTAATAAGGAGATCAGGGATTCTGAGGAAAAGGTAGGAGAATGGGGATGAGAAAAATATCAGCCACGATTTAATGGTGGAGTAGACTGGATGGGCCGAATGGCCTAATTCTGCTCCTGTGGCTTATGGTCAGCATGGACAAGTTGGGCCGAAGGGCCTGTTTCCCTGCTGTGTACCTGGATGACTAATTTAAAGATAAGCCCGCCTTCCGGCTCTGATTGATGGAGGATTGGCTCCCCTTTGCACAACTGGACGATGTCAGACGATCTTTTATTCCACTCAGTGGGTAGGAGAGCGAGGGAGAGGGGCAGTCACTGCTAGCAACCTGGGACTTCAGAACTGGAGCAGGCCATTCGGCCCTTCGAGCCTGCCCTGCCATCCAACCGGAAGAGGGCTGATCTGTTGGTGGTTCCTATCTCCACTTGACTCCCTCCTTCATCGATCAAGGAGCCAGCTAACTCATCCCTGGAACAGGCTCAATGATCCAGCCTCCACTGGGATGGAGGGAGAGAGGGAGGGAGGGGGGGAGGGTCTCACAAGGCCCCAGTCTCCAGCAGCTAGCTCAGAGGAGGGGATTGGAGGGTGGTGCCCAATCCCAAGGGTGGTGGTTCAGGCACCCAGGATGGGGAATGATGAATCCTTTCCCCTACTTGCCCCTGACAAAACAAAGTTAAAAACGGGTAACTTAACCTGTCCCCACCCCCGACCCTGACCTCAATCCCTCCTGGTTCACAACCTCACCGCCACTGCCCCTCCCCCCCCCCCCAAACAAGACAGATATGACTTAGTCAGGTGAAGGTGGGATGGGCTGGGCCGGGGGTTGGGCGGGGCAGGGGGAGTGGGGGGAACTACTCATGCCTAAAGTAGCAACTGGGTCCCTGACCCACAACTCAAAAGAGACTCGCATTTACGTAGCACCTTTCACAATCACCCGACAGCTCAGCGTGCTCTACAGCCAATGAGGTGCTGTTGAAGTGTAGACCCTAGTAGGAAACACGACAGCTAATTTGTGTAAACACAGTAAGAAGTGTCACAACTCCAGGTTAAAGTCCAACAGGTTTATTTGGTAGCAAAAGCCACTAGCTTTCGGGCTTCTGACCTTTCATCAGGTGAGTGGGAGTTCTGGTCACAAACAGGGGATGGAAGAACACACACTCAGTTTACAGAATACTGATTAGAATGCGAGTTTTTACAGCTAACCAAGTCTTAAAGATGCAGACATCTGCTGTTTGTGATCAGAACTCTCCACTCACCTGAGGCCCGAAAGCTAGTGGCTTTTGCTACCAAATTAACCCGGTGTTGTGAGACTTCTTACCGTGTTTGCCCCAGTCCAACGCCGGCATCTCCACATCACAGCTAATTTGTGCACAGCAAGATCCCAGAAACAGCAATGTGAGGGATAAATTCTGGCCAGGACACTGGGGTAAACCACCGACCCCACACCCACACCACCCTGCCTCGCTCTTATCTTTCAAAACAGCGTCAGGAGATCTTTCACACCCGCCAGACAGGGCAGTTAGAGACCCAATTAAATGTCTCACCTGTAAGACAGCACCTCTGGCAGTGCAGCACTCCCTCAGTGCAGCGTCTGGTGGGGTGGGACAGGACCCAGCGAGGTGTCCTCAGCGTGGGTGTCCTGCCATCCTGTTCATAACAGCAGCTGAGAGTCAGGGCACCAGAGGAAATACCCTGGGGTCAGTGAGGGGAAAGTGGGAGGACTTGTCCTCTTCATTTTAAACTTAGCCAAAAGTCAGGTTAAAATCAGGACAGAGTTTGTTCATATTGGGAGTGGGCTGGAGGATGGTCAGACAGAAATCTCACCTCATGGGAAGGTTTCAAAGTTTATTTACTAGTGTCACAATGAACATTAACACCGCAATGAAGTTACTGTGAAAATCCCCTAGCTGTCACACTCCAGCGTCAGTTTGGGTACACTGAGGGAGAATTTAGCACGGCCAATACACCCTAACCAGCGCGTCTTTCAGACTGTGGGAAGAAACCGGAGCATCCGGAGGAAACCCACGCAGACATGGGGAGAACATGCAGACTCCGCACAGACAGTGACCCAAGCCGGGAATCAAACCTGGGTCCCTGGCGCCGTGAGACAGCAGCGCTAACCACTGCGCTACCGTGCTGGGAGTTGGAATGATCAAACCATACTGAATGTTCTGCTAACAGAGCCACTTCCCTGGAACGTGTGCGTATTTCCTAATTCTAATCACAGAAGGAAAAAAATCACATCCTCTCCAGTTGTCCCTGAGCAATGGGCATACTCCAGGCTCCCTCAGGATTTAATGAGCTCTGCGATTAGGAACCTGCGTTTCGCTTCAGACCATTGCAACGGGCCATTAATCCCCGTAAAATAAACAACTCGCAGAATTATATGCCAACACGTTGTCGCGTGCGCTAAAAATAGCACCGAGAGTTAAGTACAGCTCTGCTAGAAGGTGTTTCATCATCGGAAACAGGGGCTGCGTTCCTTCACTGGCGTACTCCGTTTCCCGTACCTCTGGGTCACACGCCATCCCCCAACTCTGAGCAACCAACAGGAATTCCCAAAGCAAAAATCAGTCAAGTTGCAAATGAATCCTCCCAGTAAAAACTTGGCCAAACTCATCTTGGACACCTTCAGTGGGATCTCAGCTGATTATTGGAAATTTTTCAATCATCCCTTTTTTCCTTAAGCAAGACAGTCCCGGATAAAATCCAACTCGGCGGTGGGGGGGGGGGGAGTGGTGGGGGGGGGGGGGGGGGGGGGGGGGGGGGAGAGTGGGGAAAACCTCTTCACCCAGTGAGTGACGAGAATGTGGAACTCCTTTCAAGAGGGAAGAGCTGAGGCGAACAGCAGAGACGTGTTTAAAGGGAATATTTGATGATGATGCAAAGGAGAAAGGAGAAGAGGCACAGGGAGAGGGGAAAACAGGGGGGAGCGCGCTGCCTTCAGAGCGGGAATGGTGGCATTAAGTTTTGTGCGTTGAATTCGATGTACGTTGGTGATTGGGAGGAGGACAAGAAACTGGGCACATTCCATCACCGTTCCCCCCGCCCCCCGCCCCCCCCCCTCCTCTCCCTGATGGGAAACGATCAGAACTGTAAAGTTTGGTTGCTTCGTTTGACCTTGAGTGTTGTAACTTCATTCAGGGAGCAAGAATGTGCCCACACAAGGCAAGCACCCACGTGCGGCGAGCGAGGACTTGTACACACACGCAGTGTGCAAAAAGGCATGTGTATGCACAGCGAGTGAGAACACATGCACACGCACAGTGAGTGAAAATGTTTGCCAGTGAGGGCAAGCGTGCATTTTATTTATTTATTAGTGTCACAAGTAGGCTTACATTAACACCGCAATGAAGTTACTGTGAAAATCCCCTAGTTGCCACACTCCGGCACCTGTCCGGGTACGCTGAGGCAGAATTTAGCATGGCGAATGCAGCTAACCAGCACGTCTTTCAGGCTGTGGGAGGAAACCCACGCAGACACGGGGGGAACATGCTGACTCCACACAGACAGTGACCCAACCTGGGATCGAACCCAGGTTCCTGGCGCTGAGGAGCAGTGCTAACCCACTGTGCCACATGCACATGTGCAACGAGCGAAAATTTGCCCACACACCGAATGAGTTAAGAACAGTTTATCGACACACAACATATGAATTCCTAGCAGGAGTAGGCCACTCGGCCCCTCGAGCCTGCTCTCCCATTCAATAAGATCATGGCTGATTTGGTTGTAATCTCAGTCCCACATTCCTTTGCACCCTCCGACAACCTTTCACCCTCTGGTTAATCAAGAATCTATCCAGTTCTGCCTTAAAAATACTCAAAGGCTCTGCTTCCACTGCCTTTTGAGGAAGGGAGTTCCCAAGACCCGTGTCTCTCTGAGAGAAAACATTTCTCCTCAGCTCCATCTGAAGTCGGTGACCTTTTATTTTTACAGTGGCATCTCGTACCAAAATATGTAATGAGATTAAAGGTAAACAAACACAAAACAAAAACAGAAAATGTACAAAATGGTACATGTGAAGTACACGCGAACGTGGAAAACAAGTACAACATATGCCACAATATGCATAGTGCAACAACATACAATAACACAGTGCGATATCCAAAAGCACACACGATAACATGCAAAACAGAAAACATGCTACAATACCCAGAGCATGACAACACACACAAAGCGCCATTAAAATGCATGTGCCGCAACACGCACAGTACAACGTGACATGTAGAACACGTCACAATACACAGCACTACAACACACAACATGCACAGCGCCACTGCACACAACACGGGTGAGGTTATGCGAGTGCTGGGTCAGGTAAAGGTTCAATCCTGCCCACACCAGGTGAAGGAAGTGTGGTCCCATTAATGTCGTCACAATCCCAGATGACCATATTCTGACTGGTGGTGATTTAACCTGAGGATCACCGCACCTCAAGGCAAGGGGGAGAAGGCAGGACCCTTATGGATAACCTTGGCTGGTACGGGAATTGTACCTGCGCTGTTGACATTGCTCTGCATCACTAACCAGCCGTCCAGCCAACTGAGTTAAACTGACTGCCCAGATAGAACACATGGGCATTGTGTTCAAACCAGCTTCTACAAGAGCAGCCCTGACACAACAGCATACCAACAACTGACCTCCAACTCTCGCAATCTTTTGCCTGAACAAAGGCTGGAAAGCAGACATCCCTCACACACTCACACCATTGACCCACGCATAGATATGTACACATAGACATAGAGACACACAGTCACACACAGATATGTACTCATACACATAAGAGACACACACACACAG